>NC_090878.1:3934361-4019361 GCF_036669935.1 Montipora foliosa | reverse complement strand
GCATTTTTCAAAGATAATTCATAGAGAATATTTGTAAAAAGCTCTAAAATACAAAGGAATGTGGCGTTCTTTCTCAAATTGAAGCTTAATTATCTCTAAAGAATGCATAGTTACCCGGGTTACCCCCAATTATCTTTTTGGATACCAAGAGTACTTACGAAGATCTACTTTGTCAATTACTTTGTCTGCATAGTTTTAAACCGCGCAAAAATATCCCTGCATTAGTAAGTATCCCCGATAGGAAACCCGAGTATCTGGAGATGCGCAGAACGTTTTTTTTTTTTGTTTAAGGCGAACAGGCATCCCCCCAATAGGGTAAGTGCATTGGCTCCTGGACATAACATCTAATCCCAGACCGTATGAGGGAGTGGGTACGCCCAAACGGAGGGGGAGATGCGCAGAACGTATGCGCAATAACATCAAGAATAATCAACCTCGTTCCCAGCGTCTCCACTGTCGTTGAGAAGAGAGATCCTGGGAACGAAAGTCATGATAATCGTCTGACAAATAGCTGAGAATCACACGTGCATTTCACAATTCCACGTGTCATAACTTATAAAAATGGTGCTTGCATCAGAGAGAAAAATTTTAAACTGTAAGGTACAGTGGGACTAATTACTGCTAGATGACAAAACAATGGCACCAACGTTTCGTATAAGAAAAACATCGATTCGATCTATTTTGTAACGGATTAATTATATCCCAATGTTTGAGATAAAAGTCACTCAATTTTGTCTGAGTCGTGTCAATTTACAATTTAAAAGGATCCGACTTTTTGGTCATTGAGACTTCAACCCCTTACTCTCCAATAACGACACTCTCTTTAACCATAAAATGTTTGTGTCTGTCCGTGATTTCTTTTTTCTTCGATCTTTTTTCTTATCAAACCAAGCACAATGTAAAGGAATTTTAAAACTTATCCTTACGGGGATTGACCGCTCACTGAATGAGGTCAAGCTGCATTCGTTTTCGCCTAGTCTTGTATCCGAAAATTAGCCAATTAAAAATCTCCCATTGCGAGGTGAGTGCTGGTCATAAGAATTCAGTACGCGATCTTCGATCTTAGGACTAGTGCGGTAGAACAGATGGATAGTCAAGATGTCACGCTCTTTGATTTGTGGTCAACGGTTTTAGTTGCTAATTAAAGAGAAGGGGAAACTTATGGCTGTTTACTCGAAGGTTAACGGCTTCTCGCTTTACAGAAGTCTCAAAGGACTTGTTCTGGTGATTTTCTTAACTTCGACTCTAACGTATTCTATCGCTTCGAAACGGGGAAAGTCTTGTTTTGGTTGTCGTTTTTTACCTTGGCTTAAGAAGGTCTGTTGCAGTAATGAATGTATTCGTGGTTCAAACTGCGTTGGTCACACGTGCAAGTCTTTTGCTGACTGTTACACATCGGAAAGCTGTTGCGGTGCTAGATGCAAAGACGACGTCTACTGCCGCGGAGAGTTTTGCACATCAGATTCCGATTGTGGCCGTGATGGCCATTGCTGTCTCAACAGTTTTGACGAAAGGAAATGTAGCGACAATTGTATCGGCTCTCCGTGCTGGAAAGGAACTGACTGTGCTCCGAACGAATACTGTTGTAGTAATGTGTGTTCGGCTAGCCGTTGTGTAGTATGCAATACCGATTCGGATTGTGGGAGTGTGGGTTTACGTTGCTGTCAGGGTATTTGCCAATCGAGTAACTTCGAGTGCGTAGATCAAACAGTCGTAATTTGCTCCACGATCGGTTTGATTGGCTTTCTTTGTTTGTTCTGCCTGATGTGCGACTGCGTTTGTCGGCGTTACAGACGCCGTTGTGTCCAGCTGGATGGGACGAATTCGTGGTCTGGAGACTCGTGGTCAGGAGGAGAGAGCCTACCACCCTACCCCATTACTCAGGACCCACCTTCTTACGATCGAACTTGTCCCGACTCCCCTCCTCCTGAGTATGAACAGGAAGAGAGGACCCTTGCTTCACAGTACACTCTCCATGCACAAAGGACAAGTAAACCACCTCCGCCGTATAGTGAGGAGAGAATCAGGATATCAGGATGTGAACATTCTGTTTGCTCCACCTATGGTGCTGTGGAACGATCAACTACATAACTGTTTACAGCAAGTTGCTTCACACTTAGACATAACTGTTTACAGCAAGTTGCTTATACCGTGAAGTTTGCTTCTTTGATGCGATCGCCACAGCAGACACTTTTCCTTTCACGTTAGGAGTATTTGAATGCCAAGAAATCTACCGTAAGCAGTAGACGTTTAGAGGACCGGAAGTGCTATTAGTATCGGTTTTGAAATAGGCCATTTCCGAGTTCATGCCTGCGTCCTATTCAAAGCGAGTGCAAGTGCGAAGTTTTTGTGATGGTAATTAGTTTCGATTCACATGTAACGTAGAACTAATTACCGTCACAAAAACTTCGCACTTAGACTCGCTTTGAAGAGAAGGCAGACGTGAACTCGAAAATGGTCCATTGACTATCAGCTATTGTCACAATACCAGAGTAGATGGTTTTCACCTGACTTCACAGCAGCCATGTTGCTGCACAGAACAATAGAGAGAAAGGTCTTTTGGGAATTTGAGTCTATTATAATGCAAATCATGAGCCATAATTTGCTATTGTTTTGTGCACCAACATGGCTGTCTCATCACGTGATTGGAAACCATCTCATTGACATTAAACAAGTTGTATTAATTGTCTTTACATTTTACCAGCGTGCAAAATCGAAACTGTTTCTTTATGGTTGCAACTGAGGAAAGAATGTGAACTGTAAGTCCACGTGGTGGAGAACAGTGGAAATACTAATAAATACGCCTAAGATATTGTCGTAATTATATAAAACAGTTTATAAACAGTGAATAAAAGTTAAAATTTAACGCGGAGCTGTTTAAGTATCTTCTTCTCCTTCCTCCTTTAAAATTTAGACCCCTCCTCCACCTTTACTTTGATACCATCTAGAACGTCCCGGTCATCTTCAACACTACACCTGAACGCTGTAAGCTTGAATTGAAAGTCTTATTGCTTTGGATCATTTGCTGTTTTTTGGCCCTGAACTTGGGAACAAAATACCCGTTCAAGCGAATGTTCGTCAAAAGTCTTCAACTTACAGTCTTACACGTAACTTGAAAACCATGTTTTACCATTTGCTCGTTTTATGGAAATTCCTATTTCTTAATTTGTTAAGCGCTTAGGATAAGCGCTATAAAATTATTGTCATTAGTAGTAGTAGTAGTAGTAGTAGTAGTAGTAGTAGTAGTAGTAGTAGTAGTAGTAGTAGTAGTAGTAGTTAGTAGTTAGTAGTAGCAGTAGCAGTAGCAGTAGCAGTAGCAGTAGCAGTAGCAGTAGCAGTAGCAGTAGCAGTTAGTAGTTAGTAGTTAGTAGTTAGTAGTAATGAAGTAGTAGTAATTAGTTGTAGTTAGTAATAGTTATTTATAATTTGATTGCTTTATCCCTGAGGGAGGTTTTCTCGTCCTTAGCGCCGGCTGCATGTATACGTTTCTACTTCTGATTGGCTTATTTGACTATCTGTCAGTCCTGATTGCTGAATTGTTACCGCCAATTGTTATTGATTTTAGTCCCAGACTACCTGAGAACAAAATTTGACCCGGAGATAGAGGAGTCAGAGCAGAAACTGGAAACCATAGCAACAAATATTCCGCCAGAACAAGCTCAGGTAAGTCAAAAGATGACCTTCACCTTATCGCATTCATAGTGATTTAATGTTGTTCCGTAAATTGTTACTATGTCCTTATATGGCTTTGTCACGTCATTTTCTGTGTATAAAATCTACTTGAGTAACAACTCTTTAAGTCGTTGCATCGTACATGGTAACATGGTGCGAACCGGGAATTAAGAGATGGAAACACGTTAATTGGTAGCGAGCAGATTCTAACAACATCAAAGACGTAAGTCTAACTAATTTCAGAAATCGAGACAAAGACAGTAAATTTGTGCTCGTTTAGATAACGATTTTAACATTTGTGTTACAGAAGCAGATTGACACATTAAACGACCTGGCATCGACTCTCGATGAACTCATCAAAAATGCGAGAGAGGACTGGGAGGGAGAGCAGAGTGCAGGTATTATATATTGAAACACTCAGTTTATTCGGATTGAGGTTAGTTTATTTTTTCAGGTCTTTGCTCGCTTTTATTAAAGTTTCAACGCCTGGTCTTCCATGCGAGCAGTGGATTCGTTCTCTGCTGAGCACGCTTATCGAGTCAGATGAACTCCTCACTCCCAGAAACCAGCGCGCAAGTGTTCAAGGCAAAAACTGGATTGCAAACTAGTTTTTCAAGTTTTCTTGTATTCTTCCCTGAGTCAAGAAGGAACGGGTCGCTTGCTCGCAGTGGTTTCTGTCGCTTGTTTCCCTACCACAGCGGATAAGACGCCAGAATCCACTGCTCTCAGGGCAAACCCTGGTCTGACATTAAGCGGAAAACAGTACTGCTACAACATTTTTTGGAAAGAGGTCCTTGCAATAACGGTATACTAACTGCTCTCTTTCTTTCATGTTTTTTTAGCGGGGAGAAGCTCATCTGCAGTAAATCCTGATCTTAACACTTTAGTGGCAGCTGTTACATTTGGAAAAGGCATTTTCTTTTTTACTCAGTCAATTTTAAAGAGTTTTTCTTGGATAAACATAGACAGCCAGTTGACAGACTAAAACTAGGCTATTATACTAGGCATGGCAAGTCTAAGCCTTCAGTGGTTTACAATATAGTTTCAAAAACTATTCATTTTTTGTGTTATCCTTCTAGGACTTAAGCCGGCCAAAGTTACAAAAGGAAGGGGTTCTAAATCAGATAAAGGTAACTGACCAGTTCTGTATAACCCACGGACTCAAAAGTTCGAACAACCTTGACCGGCGCCACAGGAAAGTACTGCTCAGTAGCTTTCATTTGAATGGTCACACTTTAGGATTACACTCACAG
This sequence comes from Montipora foliosa, assembly GCF_036669935.1. NCBI lineage: Eukaryota > Metazoa > Cnidaria > Anthozoa > Scleractinia > Acroporidae > Montipora > Montipora foliosa. The sequence continues at coordinate 4,014,436 of NC_090878.1, read as the reverse complement.
ACTCAAAAGATAGAACCACCTTGTACAGCATAATAAACAGCACCACAGGAAAGTACTGCTCAGTAGCTTTCATTTGAATGGTCACACTTTAGGATTACACTCACAGACTCAAAAGATAGAACCACCTTGTGCAGCATAATAAACAGCACCACAGGAAAGTACTGCTCAGTAGCTTTCATTTGAATGGTCACACTTTTGGATTTCACCCACAGACACTCAAAAGATAGAACCACCTTGTACAGCATAATAAATAGCACCACAGCTGGAAAGTACTGCTCAGTAGCTTTCATTTGAATTGTCGCACTTAAGGATTTCACCCACAGACTCAAAAGATAGAACCACCTTGTACAGCATAATAAACAGCACCACAGGAAAGTACTGCTCAGTAGCTTTCGTTTGAATGGTCACACTTAAAGGCCCACCTTCAACCGACAGGCATTGCCTGCCGTAGAACAATTTTCATGTATGAAAATCCTGTCAAAGCTGAAATTCATCCCATCAAATCGCTACGATAAGCAATGCGAATTTCCATAACAAAAACAAACGGTCGAAAAACCTGTCGGCTGAAGGGAGGCCTATAAGGATTTCACCCACAGACTTAAAAGTTAGAACCACCTTGAACAGCATCATAAACAGCACCACAGGAAAGTACTGCTCAGTAGCTTTCATTTAAATGATCACACTTTTGGATTTCACCCACAGACTTAAAAGTTAGAACCACTTTGTACGGCATACGAAACCACCTCACAGGGTAGTATTGCTCCATAGCTCCTATTAGAATGAACACATTTTAGGATTTCGTCCATAGACTCAAAAGTTAGAGGCTCCTTATACAGCTGTGATGCAAATCCGGCTAAAATTCATTTCGTATCTGGTACCATTCTAATCTCTATTTTAATAATTTTAGGGCCGCAAAGCGCATGGACAAACGAAAAATCAACCAGTAAAGCTCCAAGCTCTGTGAAAGTCGACACCAAATCGGCTGCTAATGTTCATCCTTACGCTGCTGTAAACAGACCCAATAGCCGCACGGGACCTTAGCAACAGGACCTTAGCAAACAGGAAGAAGAAAGTTCTAACATCTTTATAAACCTGAAAGCTCTTGAGCAGTTCGGAGATATTTGAAATAGAAAGTTAGCAATTCGCGCTAGTTGTGTCCCAAATCTGTCGCGAACGCTCATCTCCACACTTTCCTTGTACGTTATTATATAAAGTGAATCTTAAATATAGTCTTAGAATCAAAGTATAAATAATGGATTTTGTCATAATTAGTACTTGGAATGTCACACCTTTAGATTTTACCTGTCGGCGTATAACCTACAACCACTTCAATTGTACACAATAGAGCGAGTTTCAATCGAGTATCGTAAAACGAAAACCAAAGTAATTACTTTGGCCAATCAAAAAGGACGGAGACAATCCACTGAACCAATCAAAACTCGAAGTAATTACACATAGCCGACACAAAGCGCGGGAAAATGTGCACGCGCAAACCACGATTGGTTTTGGTCTCACTTCTGATTGGTTGAAAAAGTGGCGCCAGAACTTTGAACCAATCACTGAGTGAAGTAAATGCAAAACCAAAGCAATTCGCTAATTGCTTTCGACACTCAATTGAAAACCGCTCTAATAAAAAGCACCACGGGAAAGTACTGCTCAATAGTTTCACGGCATCGGACTCTAATCGACTATTTAGCCAATGGTGAGTTCATAGTGAATCTCGATTAGTTCGAGTCCTTTGTGCGGAGTAACAGACAAAACCGTAATTTCGAAAGAACCGCCAAAATGACCGTTTTCCCCCAGAAAGGGTTGAAACTAACCAGGATTCACAAGAAACTTACCCTGGTCAGCGAAAACAGTCTCTTGTGCTGTTACAAACATGTTTTCAATAAAAGACTCCTTGGGATTTTCTATGAGGGACAACGAGGGTGGCTCTAGGAGAACCTCGTTTAGGAGTGGCAGCTGGAGAGACTCCAGGAGTACCCCGTCGTGAAGAAGCCGGAGAAGCCCCAGGGGACCCACGTTGGAATGAGTGGTACCCACCGGTGCCCAATGCAATAGCAACCCCTCCAATGGACAGCAGAGTTGATGACCTTTCGTTTCGAACCTCCAGTGGGGCTGGTCGAACGTAATTTTCTGTATTATGCCTCGAAAAGCGATAAATAAGCCATAGTTTTGGAGCGAAATTGCAACCCAAGGTACCTGTAGCGGCAACTGTGTTGGTTAAAACTGCAAATATTGATAAACTTGGCCCTTTCAAAACTGCCCATCCTGGATAAAATGTTGCGAAAGACACTAAAAATACTGTTAGTGAGAAAGCTAAATGTTTGGCTTCATCGAACCTATGGCCATGAGGAAGATTTTTAGTGCTGTACGCAACAACGACGACGGCGATTAAAATAAAACTGAAAAGAGCCGCACAGAAATACCGCAAAACATGCCCAGTCGTCGTTCTGTAAGCTAAACAAATAGCCTCGACTTCCAGCCTCGATACAACATGTCTTCGAAACTCTGGGGGATCTGTCAGCACCCAGATAAGGGAGATGAAGACTGGCGCGAGGCACAGCGCGAATGAAGAAAACAGCACCTGCTTACACCTCGATTTGGACGAAGGAGGAGTAAGTGGTTGCACTAAATAACGGATTCGGCAAACTTTGACAAATTGTACAAATGCACCACCGGTGTAGACAAAGTAGAATACAGGCGGCAATGTACGGCATACTGCATCAGATAGTTTGATGAGATGCATAAAATTAAACCCGTAGCCCAAAGCCACCAGAACCAATAATATGAGGTTGAGAATGCCTCCGGTGTCTTGAATTATCGGTGTCTTAAAGTGTCGCATAGTTATCACCATAACTACTAATACGCATAGTATACATGAGATTGTAAGTGCGCCTAGAGCACTTCCCCAGGAATCACTCCATTGAATAAATTTAAGGGGAACTTCCTCGCATTTGGAGTTGTCATGGTTGGATATATACCCTGCAATACAGCGAGTACATTCAAAGCTGTCTGGTTTTTCGCTGACAGTGTCCAAGTCGCAAGGAACACATTCCCACGAACACAGGTTTAGAGCGCTCTTATATGTCCCAGCTCTGCAAGTTTCTCCACATCTGGAATGAGGCTTAACATTGTTATGCCATTCCACAAGGTCATCCTGGACCTTCAATTTGGGTTTTTCGCCGGCGTTCCAAACTCCTATCTTAACAAGATTTAATCCACCGTCAGATGCCTGTTGATAGTTGTAAATGTCATACATCGCCTGGACTTCGCCTTTCTCCAAGTTGATGTGACCAGTCAGTCCCTCAAATGAAAGTTTCTTCAGACTTGACAACACATCCTCAGGTCGAAGTCGCTCAGAACACAACTTTCCTTGTTCATTAGTGCAATTCTTGAGTAACGCTTTCAATCCATTCGCCACAGAATACACTGCGTCCCTCACATATGGCGAAGCACCTTGACTAAAATCCCTGTCATATCTCTCTGGTGAAATTCTTTCAGAACCAGAACAAGGTGTCAGCAGTGGACTTGAGTAATTTGCCGCAGAGCAATTGAAATCGCTCTCCCACAGTTCATTCCACCATGAACCTTTGTTCATGTGAGGATTCACATTTTCTATGTGCTTTTTAAAACTATCGAATTCAAATGCGTGGAAGCCAAACCCGATGGCGCCATGAATGATGGGTTTGAATCGCATTTCGTGAATCAACGAAGACTCTGCCCAACCATCGCTTGCAATCCATGTTTTACCTGTCAACCCTTGACGCAAAGCTTCCTCGAATACCTTAGTCGCCTGTGGCACGAGGCAGTACAAGACAATTATTTGGACATGCTCCATGCTTTTTAGTCTGGTAACCATTTCCTCGATGAAAACATCCGAATCTACCACTGGGAATTGTTGTCTCATTGCAATACAAATTGAACTTTCGTTCGCCGCAGTTACGAATGTATCCACTCCACTGCGGCCATACCAATCATCGACGCCAATTACGGCAACACAACTCCACTTATAATGGGTCACTAGCTCTGCCATCGCACGCGACTGAAATTTATCCACTGGAACCGTTCGAAAAAATGACGTAAACGCTGAATTTGCAAGGTCGGCACTCGATGCGCCATAACTAACTTGCGGAACATCCACCACTTGGAGCACGTTTGCTACGTTAACCGACACTCGAGAGTCAAGTCCACCGATGACTGCTAAGATAGGACCTTGTTTCTGTGACGTGATCCGTGCAATACATGAATTTGTGGCTTGAAATCGTGAGTCAAAGTGCAGTGTGTTTCTGAAGACAAAATCGGAAGCGACTTCAACCCCGAGTTGATCGGTTCCGCACGTATCGCGGATATCATACCCAAGAGTAATATTACGTAAAATGGGATCTTTTTTGTTTATCTCTTCGACCGTGAAAACCATCGCTTCGGAGTACATTAGAACGTTCGGACGAAGACTGGTGCACGATCCATTCTCGTTAGCAAGATGAAGTGGAAATAAACCTCCAAGAATGATATCACCATGTTTGTAAACCCGTTCTATCGCATTTAAGGAGACTGCTGAAATCCTTACAATCGTTACGACGCTAAAGAAGAAAACGCAGAGAGACATCTGGCGTTTCATAATTGCTTTAACTTGTTGTATTTCAGCTGGGGATGTCTGCCACAGTGACTTCCTTATTTTGCATCTAAACACGACTCAGTTGAGAAAACTTATAACCTTTCGGGGTACCGCTGAATATTTGCATTGGGTCGTGACACAAAGGAGATCTGTTTGTGTTGGTTTCTGGTGAATAATTACCTCATGTCATTCATTGGACAGTTTCTTGACACTTAAAGTGGCAATTGTACGGAAAATTAGGATCTCTGACGCAGATTCGTGTGTGGGGTCATTTTTACCTTCGAATAATTTCCGGCAAATTTCATTTGGAGAAACATGAAGAAGCAACACAATAGATTTGTAAATAGTATTATAGCTTCATTATGATAAGCTATTCGGCGACTATTGAAATGAAGTTAAAGCTTTTTGATGGCTCGTTTTTGATGGAATGTTGAGACAAAAGTCAAAAGATCATTGCAGATGGTATATTGGTGTTTGGAAAAAAGGCAACGATATTGAAACAGCTTGTTTTTGGAAGTTAAAACACGGATCTTCTGATTTTCCGTAATCGAAGACGCACAATCTTATTAAACTGAATGGAGTTTCACTTTGGGATGACGTGATTCCGGATTACGGCCGTTGTAAGATTTTGCATTTTGCTCAAAAGATATAAAATCTATGCGGCCCATCTTAATTTTAATCCCGTTGGATTTTCAGATAATTACGAGATAATATTTGCTTCCATATAATAGGAGTATTTATATATTCTATCTTTACTTTTAGACGGAAACCACTGCGCATGTTTTTACTGTGTTCACTTAGCTGCTGCCATGATCAAAGCAAGAATCCATCATTAAGTGACAAAAACCCTGAATCTTTAACATTAGTTCGTAAAAGAAGGCTTTAAAAAGGAATATTCCCTGGTTTTATGAATCAGCTTCTGTGACATGCCTCGTCATCTCCCGTGATAGTCATGTTTCCAATCTACACGCCGGATCCTTTTAATCACCTATAATTTTTATTTATTTATTTACTTCTTACTGTTTTCTTACTTTCGATTGAATACCTCAAAGTGTGTCTATGAAGAACGGAATAATCGAAAGTTGTGTTCTTAAACTTCCTACGTCTCAAGGGCACCCAACGAGCCATGACGAGCAAATTAAGCCAAAAGCCTTTTGAAAGACATTTCTAGGCGCCTTGCAATGTCTAAAAACTGTCTAGAGAGATGTTTTCATCACCTAGACGAATTTGATCTGTTCGCATGTCGGGCCGAGAATTTTTGGGAAGGATATCTTCGTTTCAGACTGCTGCTGAACGTTACTGACCATATAAGAACTTCCTAGCCGAACTATTTGCTCATCCGAGACTTTTTAAGTGCATGCTAAAAATTGCAAAAATTCCTTCCGAAAACGTGAGGACCTACTTTTTCCTGGTCACGAATCTTTTGGGCGATGTTTTAGTAAAGAAATCTGCAGCTGTTTGGCAACGTAGAACCAAAATTCTTAGAGCAGTTTGACTCTCCAGAGACACATTTCAGGGAAGATTATCGTTGGGTGCCCCTGACGGTTCTCTAATATAAGAATATTATATTAGGTTATTATTAAGAACACAACCTTCGATTATACCATTAGAATTATTTACGTCTAAGTCGGTCGGGTGTGTCAGATATTCGCACATTGTGGTCAGAACAAAGATAGTCACTCTTTGCATGTTTTGCCGAGCCGTTTTACATCGGCGTTCGCTCAAGATTAAAATCCCTAAATTACCATAGTCCTCAGATGACACCCTGCTTCCGTCCTGAATCAGGGTTACCCACGACACTCGTGTAAACCTTGACTGTTTGGAAGCTGGCCAGTTTTGTTGACAAATATAAATCGACTAAAAAATGTATTGATAAATGCTTAGGTGATGCGCAAAGTCTAGCTATCATATAACAATCTGCTCTGTCATACTGCACATGCATGCACATGTGCAAAAATACTGAGCGAAAACTTGCAGACTATAGGGACAAATATATACTCCGCAGACTGGCAGACAGAAGCTAGTGATATAGAACAGATTTTTGCCTTTTAAGGCATGTACTAAAACCTGAAACACCGAAACGAAACCAACGAAACAATCGAAACAGCCACAAATTCAGTTTCCACCATAAACTATCAGGGGCACCCAATCAGTGATAATCTTCGGTGAAATATGTGTTCGGGAGAGCCGAACTGTTTTAAGAATTTCGGTTTTACGTTGCAAAAAGCTATAGATTTCTTTATTAAAACATCACCTAAAAGATTCGGCAACCCGGAAAAAATAGTCCCTTACGTTTTCGGAAGAGATATTTTTGCAATTTTTGGCTTTAAAAAGGTCATGCACCTAGCAGTTTCGGATGAGCAAATAGTTTCCTGGAAAGCCAAAAACGTTCCGCTAGCAATTTCTGAAATGAAGATTTCATTCCCTAAAAGTTTCGGACACTTCAATTTTCAGCTAAGATATCCGAACAGTTTAAATTCTTTTAGGTGATAAAAAATCTTTCTGGACAGTCTTTATACATTAAGGATCCTAGAAATGTTCCTCAAAGGCTTTTGGCTTAATTCGCTCGGTTGGGTGCCCTTGAACTATCTCTTCGAAATGCAAATACGTTTCAATAATACAATAATTTAAAAATGCGTTAACATTCTTTCATTATAACTTTGTCGCCTTGTGTTTTTGTTTGTTGCCTTGGTCCTTGCACTCTTTCCAACGTCGTTTTTACGCTAAACGCTTCAGTGACGACTACGTCTACACATTCCAGCACTCTGCAAAGTATGGCTGTTTCTGCTTGGGTGGCCTCATAGGTGGGTCCTCTAACGTACCACAGGGAACTTATGAACATACCAGAAGACATTGTGAGACGGGGTCTTCGGTTTATAGTCCTTATCCTGGAAGATTTGAAAGTTTAACCATTTGCAGATGAAATCCCAAAGGCAGTACTTTCTCCTCATTATTTTAAGATCCTGAGTGTTGATCCAGCCGGGGTTCGAATCCGCGACCTCCCGCGTCACGTGCACAGCACGTTGCTCAACCGTGACTGAGCAATCGGTGCTCGAAACGGTGCTGTTGCGTTTGGTCTTTGTGTGATCATGGGCAGACACTTCACATCCGTGACATAGTTAATTTGAGATGCAGAAGGAAAAATAATGAAAAAAATATAACAATTTTTTGTTTTCACTCTTAATATGTGCTAAAGGAATCTGCAAAGATTGCGAGTAAAGAACAACTGAAACTGGAAACACGAAGCGACAATCCGCCCGGACGTCGATTCTCGGTGGTGTTTAATATGAGTCTGTTTCGATGTTCAAGTTTCTACGGATGTTTCGTGCGTTCCGGTGGCTTCGTTCGGTGTTTCAATTGTTTCGCTGGTTTCGTTTCAGTGTTTCGATCACGGTTCCGGTGGTTTCGTTCCAGCGTTTGGATGGTTTCGGCCGTTTCGTTTCGGTGTTTTGGGTTATAGTACATGCCTTTTAGACGAGCTCGGCCAGCCTATTTTGCCTCTTTTGACCGAGCAGCATTCAAGGGAAATTTGCAAACAGCTGCGAATAACACAACAGAAACTTGTTCGGAAGGCCACTACGCCGCCAGAGACTTAATCCGGCTGGAACTTATTTCGAAAGAAAAGGTTTTAAAGAGTTTTTTTTTTTACCAAATGAATAACTGTGTAAACGATAGCAGCATGGGTGCATAATGTGTAATTCGCATCGACATTTTTGGGCTAGAGTTGTTTTTTCCCCCGACGGGGAGTCCCATATGAAACAGACGAGGATGCTCGTCGTCTCGCTCAGGGGTGTAAATTTTGGATTTTGGTCTCGCTTAGGGTGTTCCGGGCAAAGCGCCAATATTTTAAGCCGCCAAGGTCTCGTTTAGGGTTCCGCGAAGAAACGCAGAATTACACAAAGAGAAACAGAAGTCAAATTTTGCTTTTAAAAACTATTTTTAGATAAAAGCATTCGATGATTATGTCTTTATATCATTAAAACTCATTGCATGTCATATTTGTGTGTTTTTAAGCGGTCTCTTTTAGGGGTCACAAAAAGCTTGAGCGACGCCCAGATGGTCTCCTTTAGGGGTTAAATTCAAAATTTCCGACGAGAATCCCCGTCTGTTCCATATGGGAGTGCCCCCCCCCCCCCCCCCAACCCGGGTTTCTTCCCTTGCATCTTCCCAGAAAGTGTGGCCAGTTCCTGCTAATTTGCTTTGACGTCTTACAATACTAAAAAAGACCATTACACTCAACATAAAAACAGACCTTACAGACTGCTTTAATTACATATATAGGTCCATAAATTAGCATTGAATCAATATCGCTTTCCTTCCTTTGCTCCCTATTAATAACCCGTTAAGGAAAATCGATTTAATTAATTCTATAACTGCCAAACGTCTGTTGGCTGGTGACCACGTATCCCATGACAGCAGCCAAACTTTGTCCAAGGAGCGCCATTCAAGGGAAACTGGCAAACATCTGCGAATAACACAACAGAGAACTTGTTCGGAAGGCCACTACGGGCCAGAGAATTCGGCTGGAAATTATTTCAAAATAAAAGATTTTAACGAGTTTTTTACCAAATGAATAACTGTGTAAACGATAGCAGCATGGATGCATCAGTAATGTGTAATTCGCATTGATATTCTTGCGGCTAGAGATGTTTCTTCCCTTGCGTCTTCCCAGAAAAAAGGAAGGAAGTATCGATGGAAACGAAGAGTATAAGTTTGGTGTGGCTAGTTCCTGCTTCTTACTACCTCAGTGACCAGGACAGATGCGAATTTTTGGAATTTGCTTTGACGTCATACAATACTCAACATTTAAAACAGACCTTACAGACCGCTTACATATATAGGTCCATAAATGAGCATTGAATCAATATCGCTTTTCCTCCTTCCGAAATCAAACGGTAAGGTAAAACCTTAATTCTCTTAAAATCGAGACGAAAACGGGTGTGTTCGCACCTAGCCGCACGCAGCGTCGAAGTTCGAGTCGAAGGGCATCCGGGTCGACCTTATTCTAAATGAATTGCGTGTATAGGACAACGTTCGATGCTCTGGGATACTATCATATTATCCGGGAAGACTTGAAAATTATGACCATTTGCAAATCTCATTGCAAAGGCACGGCACATTTTTCCTCAGCTTGAAGCCTGTCAGCCTTGAAGTCGTTGCAGTGGATCCCTTATTCTCTTGTGTTCCAATTGCTCTTTTCCATGAAACGATTTTTTTCCCAATAGAAGCTACGTCAGCATTTATTGGAAAGGAATGCGCTTTAGGTTGTATTTTGCCGCCGGCTAAAGAGCCTCACCTCATTGAAGGGATTCGGGAATCGAGAATCGGGTGCTGTGGTATCCGAATGAGGCTTTTAGCTCTCTTACATTGTCATGTAATAACAATAATTGAGAATTAGAACTTACATAAGCATGGACCTATAACTTGATAAGACTGAACTCAAAGGAAAAAATATGCATAGGTGGAATAATTATCGAGCCTGAAGTGCAACCAAGGGGAAAATTGAAATGCAAGAATAGGAGTGTTATACCATCTCGCCTCTCACGGATTATTGTTTTCATTTTATTTTTTATTTTTCATTTTTCATGCCATTCTTCCCTTTACACAGCTTGGCAGGTCGGGTGCACAAGAAAAAAATAACTAAAGATTCACTTTCATTAAAAAATAATAATAATAATGTGCGAGCTTGATTCGCTGTCGTGATCCAAGCAATGTTATTCTTTTCCTTGCCCTCAAGTAAAAGATAACAATTTTTAATTTCCTTGCTCCTCGAAGAAAGTTTGGCTGCTGTCATGGGATAGGTGATAACCAGCCAACAGACGTCTGGCAGTTAAAGAATTATTTAAATCGATTTTCCTTGATGGGTTATTTATGGAGAGCAATGAGGGAATACAATGACAGTGAATGACGCTAACGGCGAGTCAAAATGCAAATTTGACATCTGCATCTCATGTTTTACAGGCTTTTCAGTTGGGAGTATCGAGCACTGAAAAGCGCCAAAATTTGTTATTTCCTACTCAGGCTTAAATTTTTGGAAGCCAGCTCAAAAGATGTAGAATTTTAACAGAGTAGAACTTTGTTCCAACCGCCGGTCTGGCGTTTGTTTTTAATAGGTCATGCCAATCGACCCAGCCAAAAACTACACATGAACTAATCTGCTTGGACTCAGTCAATAGCAAACTGCCAACACGATAAAATAGTTTATATCTCTCTTTTTTAGTTCGCGGAAAGTTTTGTGTTCTTTCCAAAATAGTTTACTATTCGCGTGCCTCTATTATTGTTGATTTTCTTTGTTTGTTATTAATGAATTAATTCCTTTTTCACTGTTGGTCTCTGGATATGGCGTGACATGACATCTGGAATGAAACAGAGCCTGCGCGATGCAGAATTCATCATCACTAAATGTTCAAGGTACACACGTTAAGTACAGCAGGCTATTGACTCGTGCAACTCTTTTGCGGCTTCGCAGGTCAGTTTCATCTATTTTTACTTGAGATTCGTATTTTATAGTCGTATTTGCCCGCGGGTCTTTAAAAAGTCCGATAACAACATTTATCGGCACCTTCGTGCAGTGTATATCAAACTTGTTCACGGGTTACTCTTATCAAGCAACAAACACTGCCGTCGATTCCTGGGAAGGTTATTAAATTCGTTTGTTTGTGGAGGGCTTTTTACTGTTCCTCTACGTGTGTTTGGTAAGGGATCTTACTCGCTTAGAAATTCTGTAGATATTTGTTTGCGCTACAAATGTTTTCATGTAAATGTAAATACTTGAGTATCTAGAGCATAGCTCGAACATGTGATCACGTCTCTTTTTAATGACCAATTGAAGCGTCTTGTTTGAAATTTGCCACCTGCTCTCAAACAAAGGCTTAGTTGCAGTTTCCTCGGTTTTTTGAAGCTCCGAAAGGTTTAGTCCCTTGAGCAAATGCCAGTCATTACTGAATTTATTATTTGTATGCTCTGATCCATGTAAAATTCTTCTTTAGAGTTCATTAACATATTTTTACACCAACAAGTTATTTTCCTTTGCTACGCTCATGAGCCTGATGGTCTTCAGATAAAAGATCGCAATGTCTGTTCTCTGCGGCCCGCTGTAACGCAATTTCCTTTTGAATAATCGAGTATTACGTGCTGTAGCCCCATTCGAGTCCTGAGAGGTCAAAATACTTGTCCCGTATAAAATTTCAGAATTTTCGAGATTACCCTGAAAATTGCTGTTTTGTCAATAAACTACTCTACCATCCTGCTGATAATCTTCAAATTGTTGCTACAGTCGCTTGTCAACAAGAGACGCTTTGATACAATAGTGGAAGCCATTTTATGGAATGGTGACTAAGTATTTTGTTTACCTTGTCTAGCTGTGATTTGCAGTTGAGTGGGAATGGCTGATGCAGGTAACAAGGGGGGAGGGGTGGGTAAGGTATAGCCGTTACCTTGTTAAGAGGGAATATTAAACCAAAAACCTTGCCTTTCTTATAAGGCATTTTTTTATGCTCCTCCTTGCAAGGTTTTCTCAGTGTAAGGACCAACCTCGTTTCCAGGGTCTCTCTTCACTGCCTCCATTGTCAACGACAAGAGAGACCCTAGGAACGAGATTGTATAAGGACCTGGCGAGTTGTTTTTTATTTTTCTTGACTATGCTTTCTTGAGATTCTTGTTTGAGCTCTTTTCTTTTCGCGGTATGCGTGACCGTTTTTTTTTTTTTTTGCATCAACGATGAGTTAAGAAATCAGTGCACTATTTCATATGTTTAGCCATTCAGTATCATCAATAAGCTCACTTTGTCAGCAGAAAACCCTTATCTCACCATAGCTCCCGGAAATCAACTTCCCGAACAGTTACAACTTGTCAAAATTTGAATTCGCATACGTATCGTAGTCTTCCGACATGAACTGAGTCATGGCTTGATACGTTGCCAGACATCCAGATAAGTTCCAGATGAGCTCACCTAGTCCTGTAAAATGTTTGTCGTAGACTCCTCATTCAGAAACAAAAGCTACCTTTAGAGTAAAATTACAAATTATTCCATACAAGAGTACTGAGTAGAATCTTTCCCTTGTAACAAGAATGAAAATTGATTGCGAATACTGCTGTTTTCGAGATTATCCTCAGTTTCTAATTTTATCTTTTATAACTGGCATATTAAAATAATGCTGTTCAGAGTGCAACCAGAAGTACCGGTATCAATTGATTGCTCACTTATAAATATTGCACGGTTTTTCCATTGTTGGTTTAAATCATCTCGACAGAAAGAGTTCACTTTTCTTGCGGCGTTAAATAAAATTCATTTTGGAGTAATTTGGTAAAAAGGCTAGAGTGTTGAAAACTTGAAGGAGACGCAGCTCAATTTGAAAATAAAAACTGGAAAACATTTCCTGAACTGAAATGAAAGCAGGGCATATTTTACGTTGATCGTTTCAGCTAAATTGTCGTATTTTCTTCGAAGTGGACTCGATTACCATTCGATCAAAAATGACTAGCTACCGATTGGCTCGAATTTTTGGTACCTCTGCATGCAGTTAACTTATGTTTGCTTGGAGTGAAAAACAAACATGCCTGTATCAACCAATGAGGGACCTTTCTTTCGTTTCTTCTTGCCTGCCATTGAAGTTACTCTTTTGTTTAGCGACATAAATTAGTAAGCTTGTGAATATATCATTTGCACATACTATTTCTCAGGGTCTTATAGAGCTTCTTAAGTGTAAATACAAATTGTTCAGCGAAGATTGTACCACAGACTTGATATTCAACTTCTAATGATTTGATGCGATGAATGGAAAAACAAGATCGATATGTGTTTCATGCACAGTCAATCGCTAAATTGTGTTAACAAAGCACAAAGAAGGGCATATTTCCGTGAAGATTCTAGAACTGAGAGTTTCGAATGAGTCAAGAGTAGATCTGACTGTTCTCTAAACGTATAGCAAATTCTGCAATCATGGAATCGACATCAATTGTAAATGGAAAAAGTGACAGTGTGTTGTCTCTGTGTACGTTTTGTAATAACTCGACAGAAGGCCTTGAGAAGAAGCTCTTTGCTAAGGAACAAACGAAAGGGCCTTTTTTTCCTATCCTGGCCAAATTGCAAGGATCAAATACCAAATTAGACTTGCTAGGACGTGCAGTTGTGTGTGGAGCTTGTTTTCATCATCTTCTTCGACAGTGGAGTAGCTACGAACGACGTGGTATTCCTATTCGAAAACGCGAGTATAAGGTTATAACAGGTATGAGTTTATTTAAGTAATCATTCATGGTCAAATCCTGGTTGTTTCGTGAGAAAATATCGGCGATTTTGTGAGATTATTAGTAACCTAAGGTGAAAAACTTCCAACTTTTATCTCGACTGGATACTATTGTTTATATCCCAATGCCGAGACCCGACGATAAAATATTGCTCTCACAATGGATATGAACCATGCGATATGATATTTACAGACCGACATGCATATACGTAGCCATGGAGAAAAATGATGGCTTCGAGTTACCAATATTTGATCCAATTTTCAAACCCATCGATATACTCAATAGCTTTCTTGCAAATGTTTGAATATAAGAGCAATGAAAATGTCCGAAATGAAGCGTAAACGCAAACAAAAGAGTCGATTAACGTGGGAAAAATTTGGTCTATTATGCTGGGCATGTCACGATCATTTTATTTTTAAAAGCCTTTTTGTATAAGCGATTTAGTGATTCACCAGATTCAATAGATTCAATTCTTTAGATATAAGCTGAGATCCGCTATGTTGTTACTCGCAATTTCAGACGTGAAATGATAGTAAAGAAAATACTTATTTACTTGTTGCTCCAGACACATATCGTCCATGTTGAGATAACCATTGTGTAAAATTCTTAATTTATTTGGTTAAGTGCGCAACGCAGAAAGTGTCGTGATATATAAATGATTAATGTTGTATTTTTTTGCTTATGGGAAATGTGGTGTCACTGAAAGGAAATGTGAGTTCCCAAATATAACCTGAGTAACAAGCGCTAAGAGGGGGGGGAGGGGAGGGGGGAGGGGAGGAGGGGGGGAGGGGGAGGCAGAGTGAGTGCTCACGCACTGAGGCTAAAAACTACAGTAGCTCAAGTGTGGTGCAATCAACGGACTATATTTATCTTTACAAATGAAATGAGTCATGTTTGCGGTAAGGCGGTCATTTGTCTTATCTTATGGTGAATACGAATCTTTTGGTTAGGAATTTTTGAAGCTTGTTTGATTGTCTTCCAACACTCATGCTTTCTCTTTGTGAAACAACTATTACGTGTTTGTACTGAATTTTTGTCTCCAAGGTAGAAAAAAATGAAGCACTTGCTTACAGATTGTATAAATAACACAAATACATTTTCATTGTATCGAACGTTTCAAACATCGAGTGGACAAGCGAAGCTCACAACAGTGGGCGTTGATTGTTGACGAAAACGGCGGCCCAGTGAATGTCGAAAACGAAGTCTTCGCCAATCCCTCGCGAACACCTCTCTTCAAAGTGTCATTGTTTCGACAGCACATGCGCAGAGCTGGCTGTATCAGGCAGCCGTGGATTTCATTCGCGCTTTGCAAGAGATCTTGACTTATTTTTCTCACGGCGTGGAACAATCATCAGCAGACGAAGGAAGAAGGAGGACTGGAGACGGAAAAGAACGCTCTCAGCTCCTACTGGCGTGATCGTAGACAAGAGCCGTAATTTTAGATGATAACACAATTTTTTTTCTGCACAAGAACAGGGTGTGCCCCCACTCAAACTCGTGACATTATTATCCTAAATCATGCGCCCAACCCTTCTGAAACTTGAGCTTTTGGCGTAATGGTGACAATGGCTCGTTATTTACACACCTAGTGATCAGTTCTCATTCCATGTGTTGTTCGCATTTAAGTCACAAGCCTTAGCTTACCCGAATCATGCGACATTTTAAGATAAACTTCCTCTTATTGCACGTGACACTCTTTTTGTTGTTCGTGACAAATGGGTTCAGAAGTTTGTCTTCTCGTTCTTTATCGTTCTTACGTGACAACTCGCACCTTGCGTCGTTCGTTGCTGTGACTCAGTATTTGTCTAAGCTTACACCGATTGGAAGAGGTACGTAATACCACGGCGCTAAACAAACTGTTAACTATAGATCCGTTATGCATCAATGCCTGATAACACATTTCTTCCCGCAAAAGCTTTTTCGAAGTAAAACTCTTTACAGTCTGCAGAAAGCCCAGTCTCAAATCCACTAACTGAACACAACTCTTAAAAAAAACAGTGAAACTGGCTCACTGAGCTCTTAAATAATAATTGTTGTTGAGTTTTCAAAAGCATCGTACGTATTCACTAATGTGTCTGAGTTTTCTCTTTTCTTTATTGGCATGTATGACAAATTGGTTCTTTCAACGACTAACATAACATCGGACTTGCAACAAAACCCTACTGTACTGTGACGTTCACTTTCGTGAATTTGTTTTAAACCACTTACATGTAAGTGTATCGTCCAGAGCAATGACATTTGCGAGATTTAACAGTGGAAGACTGTTGCTCCAACTCAATTTTTATTTACAGAGGGAAATGATCATAATTAAGTAAAGTACGATCGTCCGGGTGAGTGTAGTCCTGAGAAGGACTGTTTGAGATGACATTGTCTTGGTTGGACGGGTTCTTTTTTAAATTGAGTGGAATCATTTCTGGCCAAATTTGCCAATAGCAATGTTTTTCGTGTCGTCACCCATTGTTATTAATATACCAACCAGAACCTAATTGGCTGTTGAAACAATAACTTCTTTCGTTCCGTAGTTGGCAAATTTGAATATCAAAAGAAATAGGCCGTCAATAAATATCGCCATATTTGCTGAACCTGATGAATTATTTATATCTATGATTCGTCTCTTCATTCTTATCTCATTGGCTAGTTTCAAGTCTGATAATTGTTTAAGGTATGCATGTGCAGTCCCAAAACATCTTGTAATATGCAAATGTATCTCCGTATGTCTTTATCCTGCCATAGTTGTGATCCTGACGACTTAACAATTATATGTTGACGTTTTGTGTTTGGCAAATCTTCGTAATTTGTTGAATTCGAGTTGCTTTGTTTCAAGTCGTTAAGCATTCTGACAGCTGTTAAATTCATGCTTTCGATTTGCCAGCCACTTCGAAAGGTTTACATCAACTTTACGGGAAGGTTTTGAAAAACTCCGCAGTTCTCCAGATTCTTTTAGACATTCCGTTCTCAGTAAGTATATACCAAGTTTTGAAATTGAAGTTGTTTTCTTAGATTTCCTACACAAAACTTGAGAATCATCTGAATCGAAGGAAAGATAACAAGGTCTTCTCGTGATGAATTATTCACAATTTGTTTCCAAGTTCAGAAGCATTCAGTCATAGTAGGAGAGTTAATCAACATTCTAAACTGATCTTAGCGCAGAGTATTCTGTCGATAACAGTCTCGCTTCTCGCTCAACTAAACAAAAAGTACAAATTGGGTGCATGATATGGTTTTGATACAGGCGCGGTATGTAAAGTCCGTGTTGATCTGATTCTTGTTAACTGAACATCATTTGTAAGGTTAGTTTAAGAATGTAATGTGTGCGGCTAGAATCAATAACAATTTCGAACAAAGTTTGGACCACTTTGTGTCATACTTCGTTCACCGAAAAGTGATAGATAGTTTTGCTTGTCATGGAACAACTACAAAGACCTTTCAAATGCATCAGTTGATAAAAAAGGCAGGCTTTTCGTTTCCAGGACTAGGTTGCTTTGTTTTGCCTTCAAAAATCAGCTTCAAAGGCCAATGCTCCTATTTTCTTAGTTTGAAACTGTGGAAATAAAGGAGCTATATTTAATTTATTCCACTTTATTGTTTGGGCGTTTACTGTCCGTTGGATGTTTCAATCATATGTGTCGATGAAAAATTAATAACATTTGACAGGGAGCGCATTTGTACGTTTTGAATTTTAACTTGTTGGGCAAACGCCTCTCTGATTACAGTGAGAATGACCTACTTAAAAGCAAATAAATCCGACGTAATATGGCTCTGTAGCCCTCCGTACCAGTCCACTTTGTTTTAATTTTCGAAGTTCGTAAATGTCATTTCACATGCTTGAAAAAACAGTGCCCCTACGTCACAGGACAGACATGCTACAAAAGTTTCATTTCAAATGGTCGCACCAGCGAAATCCATCCATATAACTAATAGTAATTGTACTTAATAATCGGAATATATAACAGAAGAATTAACAGTAGAATTACTCCTCAGTGGCGTTTTTTTTATACTTTACACATAGAACCACTTTGAACTGCTTAAGTGAATAAACAGCTCCACAGGAAAGTACTACTCAGTAGCTTTCATTTGATTGTGCACACTTTAGGAACTGACCCGCAGACTCAAAAGTTGCTGGAACCACCTTGCACAGCATAAGAAACAGTACCACAAGAAAGTACTGTTCAGTAGCTTTCATTTAAATGATCACACTTTAGGATTACACGCACAGAGTCAAGAGATAGAACCACATCGTACAGCATAATAAACAGCACTGCAAGAAAGTACTGCTGAGAGCAGCCCTCTCTTGAATCGTCATACATAAGGGCTTTGTCCTCAGATTGAAAGGTTCGATCAAGTGCACTTTAAGCCTTAACAACACCACTTAATCTTTAATACTGGAAATGAAATAAATTGCTTTTTTTTGTTTCAGACGATTCCATTAACAATTATCAGGGTCGTCGAGAAGAAGAGATACGAAGAGAGATCGAATTGAAGATAAAAGAAATCCAAAATCGCGAGGATTTAATTCGTCAGCAAGCCGAACAAAGATTCGAAAACTACCGACAACGTCAGGACGAAATACGAAGAGAAGCCGAAGAAAGGCTTTTCGAAGAACAAAATAGGGCTGAGAAGTTGAAAAAGGAAACGATAGAAAAATTGAAATTAGAGCAGCTAAAAGAAGATGAGTTGAGACAACAGGCTGAGAAGCGCATCCAGGAGGAAAAGGAAAAACGAGATTACATCCGTCAAGAAGCTGAGAGGTTGCTAAGGGAGGAGAGGTTGTTAGGATCCCTGAGGACAAATCAGGAAACCCAGCCTTCAAACGGTGAATTGGCTCAACAATATAGGACTGAGGTTATTATTCCAGCAGGGGAAACCAATAAGGGTAGATCACCTTTGAAGGAAGTTGAATTGATCCGGGTAGAACCAGACGCAGAGATGGCAGGTGTCATTAGCGAGAGAGAGCTAAGCGCAAGGAGCAAGAGCCGTAAAATGATGGTGTTCGACCCAGAAACAGGGTGTTACAGGAAAAAGTCAGAAATTGAAGATGAGGAGGCCTTAGCACCCGAGATTAAATCCAACAGAGTAGAATATCAGTTTCGTATTGGCTCTGACGAGGCCAAGACTGGACAAACCGAAACAACATCCGAGGACATTCCAGTGTTTCAGGGATCAGTGACAACAGAGCGCAGTTTTATGGTAAATGGTAAAAACAGATCGAAAGGCCAAGAAGGAATTAGCGAAGATGATCTCAAAAAGGGTGGGGATCCTATGACTGAAAATTCTGAAGAAGAGAAGAAGAAATCTGCAAAGGAACCATCGGAAAGAAAAAGGACGACTCGAGCCATGTCAGATGAATCGTTGGAAGAAAAGATACGAGAAATGGAGAAGCGGAGAGAGCGACTGTTACTTCGTGGACCGTCTTTTGAGGCAAAGGAGAGCCCATCAGAATCTCCTGACAAAGAGGACGATTCCCCACGAGGTGAGCCCGACAGCCCACGAAGCTTAGGCGAAGATGGTTCGAAGAAGAAACGAAGTCGAAGTGAACGAAATAAACGGAGACTAACGGCCGAAAAGTTGAGCCGGACAAAGAGTGAAGACGATGTGTTGGATGGAAGCCGGAGCAGCTCAAGTAACGATAAGGTGAGATATAACATTTTAAAAAGCTTAGAACGTTTGTTTGTTAGACATCCTCATTTCCATAATTCACTAATTCAAAAACGATTCGCTGTGGTCTTCAAGCTGACACGGAAAAGCGGAAGGCACCTTGTTGACAGGACGAAATTTCAATGCGGGCGTTCAAGTGGACTTAATTGTGAGAAGACGGCCTTTGCTTGCACTCATAGGTCAGGTCACTGAGCAAAGAACTGTTAATGACGTCATAGCTGTTATGTTCATGTCCCTAACGATATGTCCAGAAATGTAAGTAATTGGACGCACGTTGCTTTCAATAGAGCGAGTTTCAATCGTGTGTCCTAAAACCAAAACGAAAGTAATTACTTTGGCCAATAAAAAAGGACGGAGACAATCCAGTAAACCAATCAAAACTCGAAGTAATTTCACGCAGCCGACACAAAGCGCGGGAAAATGTACACGCGTGAGCCACGATTGGTTTTGGTGTCACTTCTGATTCGCTGAAAAAGTGGCGCGAGAAGTTTGAACCAATCACTGATTGAAGTAATGCAAAACCAAAGCAATTCGCTAATTACTTTCGGCACTCAATTGAAAACCACTCAAAACGCGACGAAGTGTTCCCTTGATCTGTTCCCCAATTCCAATATCACTTGCTTGTAGAAATACAAACAACTAGTATCACCCAACTAGTGGACTATTACAAATCCTGCATTTTGATTGGCTACATTGCTAGAGGACTATTATTAATAACCCTCGATTAGCGAAAAGCGTCACGCTTTCTTTCCTTTTATTCCCAAATAAATATTTCTGTAACTTGCATTTGCTAACTTTATTATTGCCTTTTCTGTCCGACTAGTTGGGTGATACTAAAGCAATAAGACCCTTCGCCCCTCAAGGCACCGGTCAATAACCCATTCGGCTTCGCCTCAAAATAAACAGTTGCATTTACCCCTGCAGCCTGAAAATAACACTAATCCTGACAGTAACCTTACTGTTGGAAATAGGTAGCAATTTCTTACACTCGGAAGGAAAACTTCGTTATGTGTGTCAAAATTGCATTTTCCACGATTAATAAAAAATAGATCGTAACGCCTTATTACAAAGCATTATGGGATTGAAATGCAGACAAACATCGCGAAAATTTCTTTGTCCTTGTCCGCATATTAATCCCATAATGCTTTGGGCACTAAATTGTGACGTCAGTTAAAAAGAGTGCTATGAGGCGTGAATCTAATTAGTTGCATTTCTGGACATGAGAGGTTGTGTGCGTTAATAAACGTGTTCGTTTAATGCGTGACCGGGTGAGAAGCAAGAATTGTCGCCAACCTGTCGCTACAGCTTTCAAGCGTCTATTGTAACGCCTGGTTATTTTGGTCATTAGGCTCCAAAGATAGATAACAAGGAAGAAACTTTCACGATCCAGTTGAATAACACCTCAAAAAAGATAGAAAACAAAGAGGAAACTTTAACAATACAGTTGAATCAAACCGAGAACCCGGATGAAGTGTTCGTAAAACAGGAAAAACCGGTCGAAGCAGGTCTGGCAGACTTAATGACCTGGGATGACGACTCTACAGATGGTCGATCCTCGCCTCAGAAGGATCTGCCCGAGGCGTTCAGAGAGAGGGCGGACAGTACTGACGGGGAAACGTTTCCAAAGCCGATCAATCTAGTGGAGATAGAGGCTCCCATTACAGTTACCGAGAAAGAGAAAGTACAGAATGCACCTGTAAACATTATGGACATCGATAATGATGATGATGAAGTAAGTGATGCCCAGAATGATGTTTAAGTTGTGTTTTGCACGTGGGTCATGCAGTGATTCGCTCTGACGAAGGGCTAACGCTCGAAACGTCAGCTTTTAGAATCTCTGTACGGTGGCCAATTTACATTATCAACTCCGTTGATAAAACCAAATTTTTGTATAGTGATTTGCTAGTCGCACTGCGCTTTTTTTTTAAACGAAATTTGCCAAACGAGCGAAAGATTTTGGTTAACACGTGACGGACATTATTTTTTGTCTTGCTGTTCCCCTGACAGGTGTTTTTAAAGTGCGCCTAAACCCAAGTATTTTTTGTTCCTAATATAAATCTCCCCATCCAAATTAAACATATGCCACCGTTGTTACCCAGAATTTCGCTTTTTCTGTGCCGTGCAAGCCACGTAAACTACGCAGAACTAGCAGTAATTTGGACCTACGATCGTGATGTGAGAGGCATGGGTCTATTCTCGATTTTACGTCACAAACTGCTTTGCATTTTTGTTTTCAAAGAAATTTTGGGTAGCGTCGTACCTCTTGTTGAACACTTTATTTCATTGGCTGTATATTGTAGTACTTCCTATTGTTTTCTGTGCTAAATCCATTGTTATCTTTGTTCGTTCTATTGTTCTTTTGGCCAATCCCATACATATTGTTATAAATGTTATCTGTCCTTCTTGTTTTAAAAAGCCCCAGTCAATTTTCCGCTCTGAAAATATCTTTTGAATATCTTTGTCTCGGTACTGCTGTTTGTTGATCACCATCTTGGATTATCAGTTGAGCTGGAATGAATTCGAACAAAAACAGAGCGTGAAGCAATCCCTCTTATAGTACGTCTTCGTATTTAACCATCTGTTTCTAGGCGTAGGTCGTTCTGTACCCTTTGGGTAAGAGATGATAATTATACATGTATTTGAAGTAAGTTGTCAACTTTAAGCGCTCATGTTCATGTATTTCTTGTATAATTACATAGGTGATTTTTGAAAATTCTTTGCGCTGAATCGTAATAATCACCAAAGCATTTTTTTTTTCAAAATGGCCGCAAGCCGTTTTGTCGAGGTGACAGACGAATAAATTAATTGTTTTAAAGAAAATGCATGTTTTTCAAATAAACACCTGTGTATTTGTACTAAAACAATTATCCAACAAGCCTTCGCCAAAGAATTGTTAAATATTTTGTGCTATCATTTTCATTTAAGACTTCAAAAGCCTATTTATTCATGTGACAATATTACTCATATTGCTCTAAACTGAGCAATCCAATTTACATCGTAAATGGAAACACCGTGTTTAAACAAGTCATGCATTTAACGCATAACTCGGCACTTGGAAATCTCCATTTCACGTTAATCCGTGAGTTTCCATGTGATCGCAGACGAGGGAGGAGAAGTATGAGGGAAGAGAATACATCCCCATGCCCCGTGATAGTTCTTGACAGTTTAATTTTAGCTTCGCGCCATGTTGTGGAAGACATTTTGGTGACGTACTTATGCACCTATCAATGTTAAGGCCCAGGGAGGATGGGTCGGGTTAACCACGGCAGTTTGATCGTGAGGTCTGTCCCCAGGGTAGGGATCAGTTTTGATCGTATGTGATGTCCCCAGGCTAGCGATTTTGATTGTACAAAGGACATTTTACCACCTTCACTTGCCGCCGGGTGGATATATGGTGGATTTGTTCTCTCTCCCTCAGCCTCTCTTGCCTACAGACTATAGGCGAACTCTTTGTGATCTTTGAGTGACATTTTGTTTGCGCTTCATCTCGCAAAACGTGCTGTTAGTCAACACTTGACATAGTGTTTCCCGGCATGTTATCTTCTTTCCTAGGATTCCGACCTGCCTACTCCAATCATTGAGTCAATCTCGACTTGGGACAACAAAGCGCGCGCAAGCAATACTGTGGATGAAGACCGCAAACGCCGTGAGAAAGAACACGAGGAAAGAAAGCGGAGGATAGAAGAAAACCAGCGTAGAGCCGCTCAAGAGCTAAAGGCGAAGAAACATGCCAGCGTTGAAGTAAATGAAAAGGAAGGAAGCGAGGAACCTTTTTCGGAGATGACGATGAAAGAAAAGCGTCGCTCATTGGTTGATATGTGGGAATCATTCAGTGAGGCCCAAACACAAGTCACTTCCTTTCAGGAGGATGACATTGTGCCACAAAAACGAAGCAGAAAAATACTAGAACGAGATAACAGAACAATATCGGTGAGTTGACTCAAGTATTGTTAATGTATATTTCAGCTGGTGTGGCAGTCCATTTAGGAAAATTAATGAGTTGAAATGAATACAAAGCATCGAAAAATCCAACTGGCATGTTGGCTACCCAAAGCGTGGGCGTATTTTCAAGATGGCTAGATCGAACTACTGGTCTGCAAACTTAAAACATTACGTTTCAATTTCAGCCTTAACGTGCAAAGGTTTGTTGTCTTTCAAGAATTTATTAAACCTTGCTCCCAAGGTCTTTCATCTGCACACTTCTAAGGCTGTTCTATAGGGAAATCACGCTCGGTAGTTGTTATGGGCGATCCCTATTTGCGCAGGAATCCTGTACATTTCCCGCCCAAATAAGATGCGACTCCGCTATTTCCAGTTTAACAAACTCAGTGCGCATGCTTACTACGAAAAATTCCTGACGTCCCAAAAAAAACGTATTTGAGGGAAGGGGAAGGATGTTGTAACACACACCGTCTTCGATTTGCCATAGTGTGGTCATGCGACCCTTAATTTCGTGGTTAAAATGTCTTTTCTTCAAAGGTAAACGTCAAGCGGAAATTTGCGTTTTGCTAAAAATCAAAGAAACTTGTCCGATTTTAGCTCATTTCTTGCCTACAGTGTAGCACGAAAATTTTGCGGATTGGTGATTTTTTGTGGTTTGTGGGACAAATTTTTGCGATTCGAGAAGACCGAAATTTCTGCTGGTAACTATATATAATTTTTGCGATTCTCTGTTCAAAAAGCAGAGAAGCAATACATTTTATTTTCAACTTTTATTGTTCAGTAACTTTACTTTGCAAAAAGAACTGAACAACAACAAAACAAAACAAAACAAAAAGCCTACCACCCCTACCATGCACAACAAAACACTGTTTCGTTAACTTGATACGGTTTGCCTGTATGCAGACGCCCTAGCAAATGGTGTTCCTTCAGATGACCCATTCGTGCCAATCTACTGCATGGAAAATTGCTGTACACTTGACATTTTCTGTCCTTTACATATTGTTTTGTTTGCGATATAGACTACCGTATGTATCTAAGCTCGGGTTCCTTTTTCCAATGGAAAATCATGTTAATTTTCTTGTTTAATTCCAGTGCATATCGCGCAAGTGGCACAACTCGGTTAAAAGCGGATTTTTTAATTTGACTGAAGGGAGTTAATTTTAGTGGTGTTTTATTTTGTGGGTTTTTTTTTTCTACGGGAAAAATACGATTTTCATGCTTCTATAACAAGCAGCAATTGGCCCGTTTCACGCGAACGCAATGCTAGATCTCTCAAGACTCGCGACTAGAAACATAGGTTTAGAGATATCTGCCACAAAACATCCATACAGCCCTCGACTAACTGACTCGACTGAAGCAGCTTTGATTTGTTACCTTTTAGCGGAGCTTTTGTTATTTTTGTAAACAGGATCGGAAAATTGCATCTTCAAAAATATTTTACTGAGCAGTTTACTTCACCTGTAATTGCAAGTTGTTTTATCCGAATATTGATGTTTACAACCTCAGAAAGGTTGTTAAACAACGTTATTGTGTTGTCGAACAATTATTATTGGTCTTAACTGTGCAAAAAAAAATAGTTCGTTGAGTGCAATAAG
The DNA here is from genome assembly GCF_036669935.1 of Montipora foliosa. Classification (NCBI taxonomy): domain Eukaryota; kingdom Metazoa; phylum Cnidaria; class Anthozoa; order Scleractinia; family Acroporidae; genus Montipora; species Montipora foliosa. The sequence continues at coordinate 3,989,380 of NC_090878.1, read as the reverse complement.
TGGCGTTGACCTGCCCCAAACGATATCAAATATCTTGTTTATCGACACACGACTTCTTCGAGTCAAACTTCATTTACATAGAAACACGCATGTCCTCTGGGACCCCTGACCTAACATGTTTTGATTTGAATGTTTGCAAATTAAGCGCAGTTCCAAATGTTGAAACATAATGTTGTTGTAGTTTGATCCAACAGGGGAAGACGACGGAGAGGAACGGGGCGAGGTCGATATAACAGAGGCAATGAGCTCGAGTCGACCGGTTGTTGTAGAGAGCAACGAGAAACTAACCGACGAAGAACAAAGATGGGAGAGCGCTGAAAAATTTCAACCAGGACGACTGCAGAAAACTGTGTTTCATGGCATGACCGAATCGGCTCCAGTGATTGAAGAATCGAATGCAAAACCTCACAAAGGACCAAGTCGATATGATTGGATGAAGGGAGAAAGTTACGCGGACCAAGAAGCGCTGGTGCCGACCAAACTTAAGCTAGGTTTGCAGAGTAACCAAGAAACCCAGGAGATACCAAGGTGAGGAACATTTGGATTTGGTTCTATACGTGAGGTACACAAGGTGATGATCAAGTCTGAATTTGCAGCTGTCATTAGTGCGATGTTCCAGCTAGTACTATCTTCCATCTTTATCTATCTTCTATCTTTAGTTGCAAACTAAAATGGTTATACCTGCAATAAAAGCGCAGCGAAGCCAATATCTCGAAAAATGAAGGTTGTCATCATTAATTCTTTCAGGTGGCTTATCTTTTTAATTTAGGGATTAACATTTAATTCCCCAGTCGACGGATTTGTGATATTTAATGTCATAGGTGAATGATTATTATTCAACATAGTTTTGTTTAATTGTATTCTTTTGACGAAAGATGTATGAACGTTAATAACGGTATCAAGAAAAATGTGACTAATATATCAAGAATACTGCTCAACCTGCAAATGGGCAAGCGATCTGCGTTCATGGTATATTGGTTCAAAAGGTAAAAATAATATTACCCTCTGGAATATATCGTTGATATGTGGATGTTTTAATTTATCCTGTGAAATATGACGCTGTAACGCATGAAAACAACTGATATTGGCTACTATTTGTCTTTTTTTGTGGTAAATTATTCCAAGTGACTTTAAGTGCTTTTTTCCTTGTTGGGTCATTTTACATGCAATATCTGTAACGTCATTTTGTCACGCATTCCTTAGTCACGAAAATGTCTTCCGGTTATAATGTAGCCTGGTGGCAGGCGTTCGAAGGGGAAGGGAAAGGAAACCAGCGGGAGGACGAGGAGGTTGCTCCCCGTTCTCCCTTCCCACCCCCTTCGAACGCCTACCACACAGCCAAGTTATTATAGTAAAAAAATACGAAAAGAAGGACTTTTAGCTCATGCCGAAGAGGCGTTTTCAAGATTGCAAAGGAGTAAGTGCTGTTACACTTGGCAATTTTTCTTCCAACTTGTTTCATAATTTTATTGCGACATAATTTCTCATATTGCCAAAAAAGTTGCTTTATGGATGTCACTTTAGGCAGCGTTTCATGCAACTTGTCTCCTTTTCGGTGATCACATGAGGTTTTCATTGGCTTGGTGCCGCAAAGCGTTGCGACACAAGTTGCAGAACAGATGTTACACTGCGCAATGCTTGAAGAATTCGGTTCATCACTTCTTTCCATCCCTCAAACTGACATTTCCCTTTTTATTCAACTTATACGACGTACAGTCTACTTTAGACTTCAAATCTACTTCAACGAAACAAAGATTTTAAACAACCTGAGAAGATTCACAATAGGCGAGGCAAAGAGTTGTACCCGGATCGATGGCTTCACCTTGTAGTTTCCGATATCCACTAGACTAACGAGACAACCTTCCGACAAATCGAACTTTTTAGAGTATTGAAATAGTACCCAGCAAAACAATTGAAAGTTAACCGTCTTCAACGGGGTTTTTAGACCTAAATACTGTAGATCAGCGCGGCATAGCTTAGAAACGCTATTTCTTGTTGAACTAAAGCTGTAATTCTGCCTGTTTTCATTCTTTTTAGAGCGGTAAGCTTGTCAATATATTGACATGGGATATTGCGTCGTGTAATTGTTACGAAATGTCCAATGCCAGTTTGATGGATGGAAACTAGTGACCATCGTTGCGGAAAGTACCGAGAACTCAATTCTACTTTCCGCAACGGTTTGTGCAACTTCTCTTGCAACATTTTTTGGTCTTTGCAAGGTATGTTGCAGTTGGCAATGTTTCGTGCCAGACAAGTTGCACGATGAATTGCACAGTGTAACAGCGCCTGAAAATTGAAACATCCCGGTAGATCGCAAGGAGCCTGTTTCCGTTATACTTTTTTGTGTATGTTTTAATCCATAGTGTGACTCGGGCAAACTTAAAGATTCCGAGCTCGGTGCTCCATGCCGAAGACAAACCTGTCAGTAATCTTCCGATGACTAGTTTGGTTGCTCTACGACTTAGCTACAGGACACTCGTTTGAAATTAAGTCATTCTTAATCTCTTCTCAAACAACAATAGCGATATTTCACCCCATGATCGCAGAGTGCTATATACAATTTCACGCGTGAAATTCTAGTGTAGCGTATTGACTACTTAAATTAACCACCTGGTTTAAAATGCCGATAATATACATCACCTAATCAACCTAAGGATATCTATAGTGGAAAAGATGCGAAACCCCTCGACTGTAGTTTAGTACCATAATGTAGTACATTTACTCAGTTGAGGGGGCAGATTTGAGTGCAACATGGATACACGCAACAAGATGATAAGTGTAACTCGGCTAAACCATTGGTAACTAGTCATCTCGCCACCAGCCAACACGTTAACAATATGAAATCACTTTCATCACCACAGGGAGATATTTCACCAAGCAAATACTGAACGATTCGAAAGCTACAGCTTCGCAACATCTCAACGACAGAAGTAACTGTTAGAAACACAGTTTACTTTAACTTCGGCAAATAGGACGCACTTCGATCGACAATCTTAGCCGTTCCGTGATTTGTTGTTCAACGGCAAAGATTGCCTTTTGTACAGTTGACAAGATGCACTTCGATCAGTGGTTCTCGTCGTTCGTTCGTATGTCGTTTAGAGCGACGAACTTAAAAACCTTTACATCAGAAGGTGCGACGCACTTCACCTAGCCTGAATTAACTTTGTGTTTAATTAATTAATTAAGGAAAAAGCGTAGCGAAATTAGAATCAATATGACTCTTGTTGGGGACTTTACTGGTGGCCAGGTGACCTTAATCTACAAACTGTCCCATTTTCCCTACCCTAACCCTTTGAATACAATCACGGCCGTTATAAGGCCAGAACGCAAACTCGTGCACTGAATGTATTCCAAGGTTTCATTAGTTTAATTTTGACGTAAGGAGCAACTGATGATGAAGTTTACAATTTTTGCCTTTACACAGGAAAAGTCCAGTTCAATCAAGTTCACCCCAGGTAATTTGTCCGGTTTTGTTGATTATAACTATACGGAGATGTAAACTCACAGAGACAGTTCATAATGGGAGATAACATGATCATTGGAGATTCAATCATCGTTTCATAACCGGATAGTTCGGAGTTTGAGCAGTTGATCACAATGCTTAGTAGGATTTTTTTGCATTCGCAAGTTTCCTTGCGCAAGTTAAATTAAGGGAAAAACGTTTTGCGATCCCCACTAACGGTTTGCGGGGTCATGCGCCATTATTGCGTGTTATAATGGAGGTTTAACTTTACGTTTACGGGAAGCGGTAACCGTCATGCAAAAATTTGCGTTTTGCCAATTGTCTATCTTGTTTTAGCCCGTTTCTTGTCTGTTATCTACAGATGTCAAGCAATTTGTAAAAGATTACAAAAAGGGAATTTTCCTGCCTTTATGACAAGTAGCAGCTTGTGGTTTGCTGTTTCACGTACTCGGTACTAAATCTATCTATAAATGGGCGAAAGACTTGGCAAAGGACCTTGTAATACGGGTAATGGCATTAGGGACCTTTAGATTCCAAGACAAGGATGAGAACGAGTACGAGTTTCGACTACCTGTTTTTAACGGAAATACTTAGAAAATCTATCACCCGTAACGTTACGATTAATCATACTCTTTGTTAGCAGTATAGGTTGCTCAGTTAATCTTATTGCTGGTAACTGAGCCTTTTTGTTGATCGACAAATGCCAAAACTGCTACCGTGTTGTTGACTTGTTTTGACACGACGATATATTTTTAAACCCTCATACTACGAGCGGTACCGAACGGTTAGTGCGAAGTCTTGCACGTACGAGCACAAACAAGAGGAAAACAAGAAGTGGTTTCACTTTGACCATTTGCTAATCTTAAAAGCAAAAGAAAATAAAAGCGACAAAGGCACATTTGAATAAACCAAAGGCTCATATAGTAATTTAATTGCCATAAACGAGCTTGTTGTTGTAAAGTAGGCAGGTAGATTCCCTCCACATGAAATAGAAGCAACAAAATATACCAAAACGTCCCTTTCATACGTAGCGAAAATTCTTTACCTTTCACGAAATTGTTGTGCAGCCCGTACGTCCGTCCGTACAAGGTGACCTTCCACAGCAAAGCGACATCAAAATGCTGGACTGATCCGCTAACAACGAGACACGCGATTTACCCTTCCCTCGCCGCCGACGATTTCGGATATCGACCACATATCATCTTTGGGGGAGTAAATCAGCGACATTTCCCAGTTTGTTCTCAAAAGACCAGCAGACTCACCTACCCCTAGATGAAATATTTCGAGACCCACCACTACGCGTGGTCTAACAAAAAATTTGAGGAATTTTCAACCTATTTTGCGTCAAGTAAAGCATCATATTGTGTCCGACCCTTTGGAATATTGACATCTGACACCGGAATTTTAATCAGGAAATATTATGTTGCTTACTTGAAATATCCTGCCCCATTCTTAACCTAATAGTTCTCCGTCCTTCGGACTTCGCACCAAAAATGACGACGGTATCACGTTTTTCCAGTCAAAGTGACTTTGGTTTGCGCGCGCTATCTTTTGTTCTATGAGAAGATCTCGTACTCGTAGTCGTTATCGTTCTAGAATCTAAAGAGCTCTAATTATTTCATGCACAACGGTCACTTTGATTTCTTTGTAGCCAGTACAGATGGTGACGAAGACGGAAGACCAGGATGCAGAAAGCAGCAGCGAGGAAAGCGAGAGCGGAAGTGAAAGCTCAAGCGAGAGTGAAAGCAAAGAGGAGAGAAAACCACGCATAGACACAGACGAATATCACAAACTGACGGAAGAAGAGAAACAGTGGGAAAGTGCTGGACATTTTCAACCAAAAAAGCTGAATATTGCTATAATGTCAAGTTTTCAACAAGCCCCAACAGATGAAGGAGGCTTTAGGCCAGCGCCTAGAAAGACGCAGGAAGGTTCTCGCGCTGTACCCAAGAATGCCGCTGACGCCAGCCCCTTGGAACAGGTGACTGTATCGAATAAGCCGCAAAGCAAGATGATTGAAGTCGAAAAAATTAGGTATGAGGTCATAATAGCATAATAAACGGCAGCACAGGAAAGTACTGCTCAGCAGCTTTTATTTGATGGTCACACTTTAGGATTTCACCCACAGACTCAAAAGATACAACCATTTTGTACAGCATAAAAAAACAGCGCCACAGAAAGTACTGCTCAGTAGCTTTCGTTTGAATGGTCACACTTTAGGATTACACTCACAGAGTCGAGAGATAAAACCACCTTGTACAGCATCATAAACAGCACCACAGGAAAGTACCGCTCAGTACCTCTTATTTGAATGGTTACTCTGAAAGGTTTCATTCAGACGAGAATTGGAACTAAAAGGAAAGAAAAGGATAGGAACTTTATTTGTCTAGTCGTTCTTGCGCTGGAGCACTAAATGGGGGCACTATAAACTGAAATTAACAATTAACGCAAAAGCCAAATGTTGGTTTTTTAGGAGAGAGGAAAACCTGAGTACCCGGAGAAAAACCTCTCGGTGCAGAGTAGAGAACCAACAAACTTAACCCACATTTGACACCGAGTCTGGCAATCGAACCTGGGCCATATTGGTGGCCATTTTGACCTTGTAGGTCAGTCGGTAGAGCAGCGGTGATCTAACCCGAAGGTCGTGGGTTCATTTCCCACACTCGTCAGAGTTTTTCTCTGTCCTTGTGTGGGCCCATTTCCGTTAGTAGGGCTAACGCTCACATGGTTTATATGGGTAGAAAACTAGCACTTCACATTACCCTCTAATAGTTAAGTCACATTGGTGGGAGGGGAATGTTCTCACCATTGCGCAATCCCTGTACCCGCAGACCCGCCGAAAAGTACTACTTGTGCAGGATTATCAAATAGACCTACTTGTGGATGCATTTTAGAGGTCGCTGAAATGAAAAGAAAACTGATCAGTAATTGTTTCTTTCAGCCCTGTTCATGAATTGAAAGCTGAAACACAGGTGAGAATTGCGGCCAACATAATCATTTTTGTTGCGCTTGTAAATTGCATGTGGTGTTCAATTAATGTATCGATGTAAAACGTGTCGCTGCGATATATATGGCAGCATTAGATTGAATAGTGGAGTTTCACGGTTTGGGATGTTCATCGGCGTTTCAATTCTTCGGGTGCTTTCGGTCTTCGCAATTGACCTTGGAATTTTCCGAGTAGTTTTTTTTCTGGACGCAGTAAGCACAGTTTCAGTGCTGTTCACGTGAGCGCGATACTAAATCTATTTATAAACGGGCGAAGACTTGGGCTTGGCAAAAGGCAAAAGGCCTAGTTACGCGAGTAATGGAATTATTTCATGCACAACGGTCACTTTGGTTTCTTTGTAGCCAGTACAGATGGTGACGAAGACGGAAGACCAGGATACAGAAAGCAGCAGCGAGGAAAGCGAGAGCGGAAGTGAAAGCTCAAGCGAGAGCGAAAGCAAAGAGGAGAGAAAACCACGCATAGACACAGACGAATATCACAAACTGACGGAAGATGAGAAACAGTGGGAAAGTGCTGGACATTTTCAACCAAAAAAGCTGAATATTGCTATAATGTCAAGTTTTCAACAAGCCCCAACAGATGAAGGAGGCTTTAGGCCAGCGCCTAGAAGGACGCAGGAAGGTTCTCGCGCTATACCCAAGAAAGCCCCTGACGCCAGCCCCTTGGAACAGGTGACTGTACCGAATAAGCCGCAAAGCAAGATGATTGAAGTCGAAAAAATTAGGTATGAGTTCATAATCGCTTAATAAACAGCACCACAGGAAAGTACTGCTCAGCAGCTTTCATTTTAATGGTCACACTTTAGGATTACACCCACAGACTCAAAGAATAGAACCACCTTGTACAGCATAATAAACAGCACCACAGGAAAGTACTGCTCAGTAGCTTTCATTTGAATGGTCACACTTAAGGATTTCACCCACAGACTCAAAAGACAGAACCACCTTGTACAGCATCATAAACAGCACCACAGGAAAGTACTGCTCAGTAGCTTTCATTTGAATGGTCACAATGAAGGGTTTTATTCAGACGAGAATTGGAACTAAAAGGAAAGGAAAGGATAGGAACTTTATTTGTCGAGTCGTTATAGCGCTGGAGCACTAAATGGGGGCACTAAAAACTGAAATTAACAATTAGCGCAAAAGCCAAATGTTGGTTTTTTAGGAGATGGGAAAACCGGAGTACCCGGAGAAAAACCTCTCGGTGCAGAGTAGAGAACCAACAAATTCAACCTACAATAGACGCCGAGTCTGGCAATCGAACCTGGGCCACATTGGTGGCAATTTTGACCTTGTAGCTCAGTCGGTAGAGCAGCGGTGATCTAACCCGAAGGTCTTGGGTTCATTTCCCACACTGGTCAGAGTTTTTCTCTGTCCTTGTGTGGGCCCATTTCCGTTAGTAGGGCTAACGCTCACCTGGTTTGTATGGGTAGAAAACTAGCACTTCACATTACCTTCTAATAGTTAAGTCACATTGGTGGGAGGCGAATGTTCTCACCACTGCGCAATCCCTGTACCCGCAGACTCGCAGGAAAAAACTACTTGTGCAGGATTATCAAATAGACCTACTTGTGGATGCATTTTAGAGGTCGCTTAAATGAAAAGAAAACTGATAAGGTGTTGTTTCTTTCAGCCCTGGTCATGAAGTGAAAGCTGAAACACAGGTGAGAATTTGCGGCCAACATTGTCATTTTTGTTACGTTTGTAAGTTGCATGCGATGTTTAATTAATGTATCGATGTAAAATAATTCATAAACGTGTCGCTGCGATATATATGGCAGCATTAGATTGAATAGTGGAGTTTCACGGTTTGCAATGTTCATCGGCGTTTCAATTCTTCGGGTGCTTTCGGTCTTAGCAATTGACCTTCGAATTTTCCGAGTAGTTTTTTTTCTGGACGCACAGTTTCAGTGCTGTTCACGTGAGCGCGATACTAAATCTATTTATAAACGGGCGAAGACTTGGGCTTGGCAAAAGGCCTAGTTACGCAAGTAATGGAATTATTTCATGCACAACGGTCACTTTGCTTTCTTTGTAGCCAGTACAGATGGTGACGAAGACGGAAGACCAGAATGCAGAAAGCAGCAGCGAGGAAAGCGAGAGCGGAAGTGAAAGCTCAAGCGAGAGCGAAAGCAAAGAGGAGAGAAAACCACGCATAGACACAGACGAATATCACAAACTGACGGAAGATGAGAAACAGTGGGAAAGTGCTGGACATTTTCAACCAAAAAAGCTGAATATTGCTCTAATGTCAAGTTTTCAACAAACCCCAACAGATGATGGAGGCTTTAGGCCAGCGCCTAGAAAGACGCAGGAAGGTTCTCGCGCTATACCCAAGAAAGCCCCTGACGCCAGCCCCTTGGAACAGGTGACTGCACCGATTGATCCGCAAAGGAAGATGGTTGAAGTCGAAAAAATTAGGTATGAGCTCATAATAGCATAATGAACAGCACCACAGGAAAGTACTGCTCAGTAGCTTTTATTCACACTCGAGGGCTTTAATCAGAAAAGAACTGGAACCAATTGTGCAGCATTATCAAATAGAACTTCTTGTGGATGATTTTTACAGGACACTTAAATGAAAAGAAAACTGATCAGACGTTGTTTCTTTCAGCCCTGTTCATGAAGTGAAAGCTGAAACACAGGTGAGAATTGCGGCCAACATAATCATTTTTGTTGCGCTTGTAAAATTGCATGTGATTTTCAATTAATGTGTCGATGTAAAATAATCCAGAAATGTGTCGCTACGAAGAATTGAGAAGCGACATTAAATATATACGGCAGCATTATATTAAATAGCGGAGTTTCACGGTTCGGGATGCTCTTCGGGTGCTTTCGGTCTTAGCATTAGTCTTTTTCTGGACACGGTAAGCGCAGTTTTTTCGTTTGCGTCTGCCACGTTGTAATTTAATGGCGATTACGTTCATTAAACGTTAAATCTCAGTTTTTTAACGCTTTCATCGACGTCGCCGTCACAGTTCGTAATGTTTCCATTGTCTCTCTTCAGTGGGGTAGTTGTATTTGGTAGGATGGCCAAGTTAAGTGCGCATGCATAGATTAGGCATGCGAGCCCACACACACCAATATCTAAAGGTCTTACAAGTCATAGAGCCACTTAGTTTTGACCATCATAAAACAATACACTGATTCCTGAACGCAGTTGTTCCTCGATTAGCTTGGTCTGAATACGAAATACAGACATCGGTTAATCTTCTATTCAAACAATTCTGAGAAACTCTATAATCCAACACAATCCCCAGCATCTCGCTCCCCTTTATACTCACTGTGTGTGTATCAGTGTGTGTATCAGTGTGTGTATCAGTGTGTGCTTCATTTAGAGTGCATGAGTGCTGTAGTGTGACATCCGGTACATGAAGAATTAATTTTTCTTTTTAGCCACGAAACAGAGACCAATAACTGAGCTACTTGTTTTTAGCAGATTCGCTTTTTCCCACTTGCTGGCTTTTTTAGTCTGGTAATGTAAGTGCGAAGTTTTAAACTTTTTCGCATTATTAAGAAGACTTTTTCGCTTACAGTTCGTATACCTGTTTCTGTCAATTTTTGGCTTCCTCTGGCCCCATGTACTTTTCCACGCCCACGGCACACGGCGCGTATTCCACATCTCGCTTTAAAACTTGATTCACTGAACTGCAATTGATAACACAAGTGTTCGGCGTGCAAACGGCATGGTCAGTGTCACATTTCATTCACACACTTTCTAGATTGCACACTTCTCATTTCTAGCGAACATTTTTTGTCTTATTCCTATCTGTTGCTGGGCAAATTCAGTAATCAGCTTTTACTTCTGCGTCCCAGACATTTCTTTAATCACATCAATCCAATTCCCTTATGACTATAAGAGTCTTAACTCTATTCATAACTTGCAGCCAGAAGCATTTGTTTCTAATGAAGAGAGTGAAAGCGAAGAGGACATTCCCGGATGGCGTAAAGTCGAGGAACAGAGGCGAAAGCAAGAGAAGGAAGAGATCGAGAGAGCCAAGCAGGAGGAAAAATTGCGAATGGAGAGAGAGGCCATGGAGGAGGATCAAAAAGATCAAAGCGATTCAAGCGACGACGAGTTTGAAGCCAAAGTTCGCACAAAAGAGATTCGAAGGATAAATCCAAATCTTCTGGTTCAGTTCTTGACAGGCGACGAGAAAGAACCAGAAAAGCCAGCAAAGTTGGTGAAACTGAAAACCGAAGACGCTGGCGTCGAGTCGTCATCTAGTGACGAAAGTGAAGACGAAGAAGAAGGGGAAGAAATGGAAGAGCAGAGCCAGGAGCCGCGTCCTGTGGAAGACGAATATGAAGAGAAAGTCAAAAGCAGGCAGATAGGAAAGTTAAGGATTGATAACAGCCCTTTCTTGCAAGCGAGGGAAGATACCAGCGAAGGTTCTCAGGGCTCCAAAATTGTCCTACAAAAGGATCCTATAGTTCAGAAAGTAGCAGGCAGCGTTGTCGAGTCCGCTCCGCCGGCAGATTTTGACGTGAGGAGAGGTTATGCTAATGAGGTATTCATTTGTTTTACCACGCATGCGTTTGCTGTCGTTTGTACTGACCAATCCACTTCCAAAACAGAGAATTGTCGATTTATTCAGGTGCCCACTCTAGTCTAATCAAAATGATCTTCATGGTGGAATTGAAATTAGTCTTATTTTAAGATTGTGGATCGTCGTAGCTATGAACGTTACTTAAGCAGTAATGAAAGGAAAGCCTGAAAAATTCATGCTCGAATGGAATTCGATTCTCGAGTTACACATTAATCATGCTACGAAGTCCAAGCTAGGACGAAATGACTTCGCTGTGCGTATAGTTTTGGCGATTTAGTCATACGTAAACTGTGGAGAGACTGTATTTATCTGATGGACACCACATGCAGAACCTCGGTGCTCTCTAATTCTAGAAATTCTTAAATTTCCAATCTTTTATTCTTCGCACTTATTTCAAAAGCACACACACCAGTCAGTGCACAACACCATGCAAGAATACACCCGCTTATAACTAACTATTCGTGTCAACGAACGTTCAAATCATTTTTTTTTCATTTACCAAATGCTGACAACGAGAACTTTCAAGATAAAAACCGTACTGGAAACATATCATAACAGCAACCAAGGGTTTCAGGCCATACTCTTTCCGTGGTGGAATGCATAGAGGTGTGATTAAAAACCACAACGGAACCTGTTACGTAATTTTGTTGTCAACTAACCGTTTCTAACATTGCCTTTTTTAACCGTTTGTAACATTGCACGGACAAACAGGAATTACTTTACGTTTCAGTCCGTCAAATAAGTTGTCCGAGTTTTGTGGACCATGGAAAAAAATCACTTCTTTTCTCTTTGGATTTCAAAATAAATGGAATATCGTTGCTTTCCTTATTGTCGATTAAAACCATTTCTTCTTATTATTACCTTTCCAGCCCGATATCGACTCAGGTGATAGTAGTTCGGAGGAAGAAAGCGACTCCGGTGATGACGTCCCAGAGTGGCGCAAGATCGAGGAAAAAAGAAGGAAACAAGAACGGGAAGAAATAGAACGAGCGAAGTTAGAAGAACAAAGGCGGCGAGAAAGAGAAGCGGTGGAATCAGAAAATGAAGATACGGAGCCACTTGACGATGAATTTGAAGCCAAAGTTCGAACGAAGGAGATCCGAAAGATCAATCCAAACGTGTTATTCCAGTTTATGGGCCAGGCGGGTGAGAAAGAAAATCCGTCTAGCTTCAAGAGGGAAGAAAAGGAAGTAGTTGAAGTTGTGCAAGTGAAAGATGAAACTACGTCGTCCAGTGAAGAAAGCGATGCTGATGATGACAAGGAGAAAGCTGTTGCTGGTGAAGAAGATGTATATGAAACAAAGGTGAAAAGTGGACAAGTTAGGAAGTTGGTGCTAAATAATAGTCCTTTCTACCAAATGACAACTAAGGAAGAACCACAAATGATAGACAGACGCTTTGAAGCGAAAATTAAAATTCCGGAACCAATTGTCCAAGAAGAAGCAGTTGTTCAAGTCGTGGATGACAAAGTTGTGGAGTCTGAACCCGATATTTTGTTCCAGGAACCACAAGAAGGAGATGAGTACGAAGTAAAAGTCAAGTCGAGGGCAGTGAGGAAGTTGAGTGAAGATCAATTCGGTTTCCTTCGGAAGCAAGAAGAGGACGAGCGGCGAAAGTCTTTGGAGAAAGAAAGATTGAAAGCTGAGCGAGAAGAACGCGAAATGCTAAGAAAAGAGGAGGAGCGAAGAAGGCGATTGGAAGCTGAAGCTCGAGCTAAAGAAGAAGAAAAGATCCTTAAAGAGGAGGAGCTAAAGAGACAGAAGCAAAAGGAAAAGGGTCGAAAGGAAGAGGAGAGGAAACGGAAGATTGAAGAGGCTGAAAGGGTACGACGGGAGGAGGAAGAGAGAGTACGTCAAGAAGAAGAAGAAGTACAGATGCAATTGGAAGAAATGCGCCGTCAAAAACTAGAGGCAAAGAAAAAATTCGAGTCTGGTGTATTCGATGAAGTTTCTGTAAACCACACAGAGAAAGATATATATAGTGTGAGGCGACTAGATTCTAACATATTCCTGCAATTTCAAGAGACCTCGTCTCAAGAACCAAAGCAGAAATCGAAGGGAAAAAGTAAGGAGAAGAAGGAGAACAAAATACCGGAACCTGAAACAGAAACTGTAGTGGTGACTTCTGTTGACCTCATTGAGACCAGTCCTTATGACGAACGTTTTGACATAGGTCCCTCGGAAGACTTGGAGTACGAAGAAAAACGAAAAAAGGTTGGCAAGCTTGACAAGGATTGGTTTATGAAACAGCAGGAAAGGCAAGCAGAGGAACAACACCTGCGGACGAGAGAACTAGAAGAACAAAGGTTGCGAGAAGAGAAAAATGAAATGCTGAGGTTCAAACAAGAGAAAAGCCATGGGGAAGGACATGAACCCAACTCTGAAGCTCTTGAAAAAAGTGGCTCTGAGAAAACAAAGAACAAACTTAGTAATGATAATTTCGGTCGCGGTGAGAAAGATGAAAAAGTGGAAAAAAAGAAATCAAGAAAAAAGAAAGACAAATCGAAGAAAGAAAAAAAGAGTAAGTCAAAGAGCTCCGAAGATGGTAGTGATTTTGTTCCCGTTCATCAAGATGAAGAGACGGCACATCTGAAAATGCGTTTGCAAAGAGAAAGAGACGAGTCAGAACTTCTTCGCCAGGAAGAAGAGAGACGTCGGTTGGCGATAGAAGAGGAGCAGTACACGGACGATAAACCCAAGAGTGTTGGAAAGTTAAATCAGCAACAGTTCTTGATGTTTCAACAGAAGCCACCTACCTTTAAAGAAAGCAAAAAATCCGAGAATGTTGAAGAGATTGTACAAGTCCAAAGTCATAGCAATGTGGAGAGCGCTCCCGTTAACATTGACGAGGCTTTGGAAAAAGAAGACGCTGAATATGAGCTGAAGATAAACAAAGGGAAGAAGCTTGATGTTGACAAATACCTCAGCTGGAGATCACAGGAGGCCCTTGAAGGAGAAAAACGTAAAAAGAAACTAGCAGAAGAGAGAGTGCGTCAAGAACAGGAAGAATTGGCTAAGTTGAGAGCCGAAGAGAAAAAGCGCCTTATGAAAAAACAAGAGCCAGTAGATGAAGAGTACGATGACGAAGATATTGGTGACCACCAAAAATTAGAACTTGATTTAGAGAGACCTGAAGAAGATAAAGCAGACAAAAGAGTGAGTGTTGGCCGCTTGCCGGATCACTTTCGTTCAACTTTCGAAGGAGATACAAGTAAAAAAGATAAATCAGGCTCCCGTCGGAAATCCGATAAAAACAAAGATTCCAAGTCACAGCAAAGTGATTCGCAGTCAAAGAGCTCTCGAAGTTCCTCTTACGACAGCCTCTCGTATGCATGTCACGATAGAGACCTTAATGGCGCTGTCAGTCCGAGGGAGAATGAACCTCTGGAGGAGACATCCACGGACAGGTTAGTTTAGCCAAGCCACTTAGAGGTATCGCTATGAGAGAATTGCTTGTGCAAAATATTCCATTACTGAAAAAAAAAATACAGCCAGAAGCTGAATTTGAGAGGTTGCTTTGTAGTGAATTCCTCTAGTTACACTACTAGGTGTTTCCCTTCATTTGATCACCACTATACCGGCCCGATACGTTTTGACACTTTTCGATATTCGAAACTCTAAAATCCTCCTTTTAATACAGCCTGCGTTAAAAGAGACAATGCAGAAATCAATCACGTCGACAGTTTATACAGAGTCAAGATATCTCGAAGACGTAATTCTGCTAAACCTTGTACACGCGTTAAGGTTTGTGATCAGAAGAGATTTAAACTTCTTGTTTCCTTTAGGAGCGATTCAAACAAGGATGCACAGCTCAAAGATCGACCAATCGAGGTAAGTGTGGGGATGTATTTGTTAGAACCATATCTATCTCTTTAACGGACGTTTGTTGGGAAGACCAAGATAGTTTTCGAGTTCTCCAATCATACAGCTTGAGCCTACATAGACCCTCTTTTTGGCCAGGACGAAGATAATTTGGTAACCGTGTGAAGTGTGTTTTTCTGTAGTCCAAATAACCATTCTCAGAATAACGAAACAGCTTTTACGCGACCTTTTATACATTGTTGCGTTTTCACCCTTAAGACAAAGGAAACAATCGCCGTTATCATTTGAAGGATATTTACTTTAAATAATGATGGTTTCTACCATCAACTATGACGGTGGAAGCATGCGCAAGTGAAATAAAGTTCGCATCAGGTGTTATTTTGTTTTTGAATCTGGGAACCGTTTGGAAATACACGTATTGCAGTTCATTTGTTGCGTGTCCTTTCACTACTATCGTATACGTCAAATGACACATTGTACATTCTTCGTGCCAAACATAGTTGTATTTTGTGTTTTTAAGTCTTCTACCACAGAGGAAAAGCCAGTCCCCAAGAAACTCGGTTTAACCATGTTCGCTGCGTTTGAAAAGAGCGACCTTACGTCGGACGTCAAGCTACGCCGTGCAAAAAGCGAAAAAAAAGTCAGGCCAAAGAGTGTTGGCAATGTGGATCTGCTTTTGTGGAAAGATGATGGAATCATTCCCTCTTCATCCGGGTCGTCGAAAAAGGAGAAGACAGGAAGCTTGCCAAGACCCAAGAGCATTGCATTCTAGGCTTAATAAACGTACGTTTGGAAAGGAATATATCTAGTATATAGTATTATAAACACACATTTCAATGCAATTTCCAGAGTACCACGATTTGCAGTCGACCCAGTAACATTTTTTTCAAATGTTGCTGACTAGTGTCTAAATATACATAAACGGTCATTAACCCGTTCATCTCTGAAGCGGCCACCATTGACGAGTAAAATCGTCTGGCGTTGGACAGAGTAAAATCTCATTCTCAGGATTGAAAGGGTTAAGCCAAAAGGAAATTTCATTGCTTTAATTTTTTAGTATAATTGGTCAGGTGTTGTAAAGTACGTCACGTGCTTCCTACTCTGTCGTAATGAACTCTTGCAATCTGAAAATAAAACTGAAACACTTAATTCAAAGTAATTGTTCCGCAGTTTCTTGAAATACTTGATGTAGAAAATGCAGTAGTTCTGATATTCACCTGAATAATTATGCTAAAACTTCACCTCGGGTATAATTCGACGATATTCACTTCGTTTTTGGTGACTAATTCAGTTGTTAAATAGTTAGCTCGTCATATGTACTGATAAACTTACGCTGGGCATATTAACAGAAACTTGTGTCCTATCTTGAGATTCAGGTGCTTCCTCGTAACGTCTTTTTTTTGCGTTCTTGAGAGTTTTCAATCATCCACTGCCCGTTTTGTCCGACCTGAAACATAGAGATATGCCCTTAAGCAGCCAGTTGCTGAGACATTCAAAGTCAGTTTGACTTCTTTCTGTACCCTTATGCTTTTTATCGTCATCTACATCTTGTTAAGAGGACTTTTCAATCGTCAGACGCAGCGTTGCTCGTTTCCGTTATTAGGGAGATAAAGCACGCGCGTTTTTAAGACGCGAACGGCAACCAGAAGTTGTTTTCCCTTTTAACTTGCCTTCACACAACCACATTTACATTGCTGAGTATCGTTTCTCTATTAGAGATGACTGGTGTAAAAATCGGGGAAACACCACTGTCCTGGCACGCGAAATGTTCTCTTCTGGTTGCCGTCGGCGTCTCAAAAACGTACGTGCTTAAGCTACGTGCAGTTACACTTTTGGTTAATGCAATAAAGAGTATTTTCACAAGTAGTTAATGGTAATTTGAGTCAAGCAAAGACACGAACTGCGCAATCCGTAACAGGCAAAAGCTTGTTTAGTAAAGAGAAACTTTGTTATATGTGTAGTTTTGAAGGAATTCGTCGGGATCTCGTGATTTCCTCCTCTTCGACAGATTAAAAACTACCAACATTTTGTCTGTGGCATTCCAGGGATTGCTGGTTTGCACATGAAAATTGCGTTCGTCAGATAGCAAGGGAAAAAGGCCATCTTCAACCTTCAAGGCGAGGCTTGGTGTGACGTGTCACCGCAAAATTAGATTTCTTTCCTACTTGCCACCTGAACGAGTTTTCCCTAGCTCGCGTTGAAAACAAGAATTGAAAAAAAAGTTGTGCTTAATCTTAGTCATAATTGAAGAGACTCGTTATGATCGGGTTGTTGTCCTTTCTCATATTGACCCATAGAAGATAGTGCTTCCTAGTGTTTTGCCCAGTGTCGGCAATCTTAAGAGCAATAATTATTTGATTCTTGCTGCATGGGCACATGTTTGATAAAAATTAAAACAAACTAACAAATCATTTACTCCACATTTTGTTCACAACGCTGATGGCCTTAAGTGACCAATTCCGGTCTTGGGTAGAACCGGACACCCTCGCCCTTGAACAACGCTTTCAAGCGCGTCTGTCTCCGGTTGCGTATCTTTGCAATGATCTATGATTGGTCTGTTTTGCCATCTGCGTTCTTTGACTTTCGAATTGCGGGCATTTTCGCATTTTCCAGCGGGTTTCATTGCCTCGTTGTGGTGTTTCTGTTGTTAGGATTGGTCGCATTATGATTTGATTCCCATTGACTTCCATCTCTCCGCTTTGGGAACGAAGAGGCCATTTCCGAGTTCATGTCTGCCTCCTATTCAAAGTGAGTCCAAGTGCGAAGTTTTTCTTATGAAAATTAGTTTTCATTCATATGTAAAGTAAACTAATTACCATCACAAAACTTCGCACGTAGACTCGCTTTGAAGAGGAGGCAGACATGAACTCGAACTGGCCTACCGTACTTGATTTAAACCTTGTAATATTTAATTCAGAACTGCTTGAAGTTGTCTTTAAGAAAGTTACGACATTTTTTAATTTCGAAGACATGTTTCGATGTTACAAACATCATCATCAGTTAGTTGGTTTTGGCGGAGTGGTTTTGGCGTCTTTACAATATGTAATGTATGAAAATAAGTCTTGTAGCTATTTCCTTGACCTGTGTGGATTATTAGCCAGAGAGACAGTGATACAACATTTGTTTCTATTTTTGCAAGGCAAAACGCGGGTTAGTGGAACAAAATCAGGGCACAGATAAAGGTTTCGTGTTAGATTGCAAAAATGTCAACAATCCATTCTATTCAGTCACGACTTTTTATAACCGATTGCAGTGTCTCAAAAACGAATATTCAATATTCATTTTGTAGGACTTATTTATTTGTAAGTCAGTTTTGAATTTTGGATTAAATTGTCAATTCGTTTATTCTTGTCATGGTCTCATACTTTTCCAGTGACTACAGTTGTTCATGCTTTGAATTCCCCAAATGGAGCAAACTAATGTATTTGTCACATGTCTGGCGTATTCAGATGAGTTAACTTCAGATGAGTTGGCTTTTTTTGTGTATTGAATGTTACTGATAAATTAGGTTCAATTTACACTACTCTCCTATGCTAATGGCTTGAAACTACTGTGGTTAAAAATATTGGTATGGATAAACGCAGAACAAGTTTAATAAGAGAAAGGTGGAGAAGCTAAGAGCCCATTCTGGTTCTTTTTCCTCCACCCCTTTTTCCAGCTCTTTGTATTGAAAGTTGCTCATGAATTTGGTTCAATTGAAACTAGTTACTCCCTTAGGAAAATGACTCAAAATTACCATGGACACAATGACCATACAATGACCATACAATGATTTGCTATTAGTCTCTCCCCACGGGGCTTTTCGGGACTAATTTTACAATACTTTTGTGGGGGGACTTTAGCCAGACTGCTTGTTACGCAGTTTACAATTAATTTTTATGGAAGTGAAAGATGCCCCCGTCCAGCTTTAGGTTAGACCACAGCACGTCTTGTTGTTTACACAAGTATACTATTAGTGGGTATATAGAGATAAACGAAGATCAAGTGTAAAGAGAAAGTGGAAAGAGGTTAAGAACCCACTCTGATTCCGTTACTCCACCCGCCTCCCTCTCTCTTTCTCTCTCTCTCTTTCAAATGAAGACTGTGATCCTCCTTGTCCCGATATCTCAGCACACATTTTAAAATAGTCTTCACTGTCCTGTTTATTGTGGAAGCACAGTTGGATGGTCACATATTCGACGGCTAATCAGTGGGCGAACGTCCTCCAATTTGGTTGGTTTCTTTTCCTTGTCACCATCCAGTGAGATCACGAGAATTATACGTCTTGTTGTTTACATACTGTTACGTACTGACCAGATGAACAGATAGTCGAATAACTTGACGTCTCAATGTGTATTTTTTTTACTATAGGCCTTGCATTAAAGATATTCCACAGTAATTCACAAGCCCCAAAACGGCGTGGGAAAACCAAAGACGTAAACGCGTCTCAATTGTTGAAGCAATCTCTTTAATTAACACTCTGACTCCCAGGAGTAATCATCATGCAAATTCTCCTCACAATTTCAATGAAATGTCAGTCAGATAGGTATTGAAAATGAATACTATCATCAGCTTAAGAAGTGTGATCTTGATATAACACCAAATTCTCATGACTACCCAACAAAGAAATCTATGGTATACCACTACTTCTCTATAGTACGGTAATACTCCTCTCTTTTTAAGTTTTAACTTTTGATTTCTTGCATATTTCTCAAACATCAAAAAACCTGGAGACTAACTCGAAAACCTCTCGGCTATTTTAGTCTCCAAGCTCTCTTATTCCTGCACAAATATACACCCTTTTTACTTTTCTTTTTTTATAATAATTATTAACGTAACAAAGTGCAAATGAGCGAATAAACTATTTGTTGTTGTTGAAGTTTCGATCTTGGGAATAAAAGGGTTAAGGAGAATGTATTGTTTCATCAAGAAAAAAGCATAGTTGAAAAGAATGTTTTCGTTATATATTATGCTCGATTATAAGTATTTATCTCCCGCGGGACTTTGTAGTATGAGATGATATGATACGGCCAATATTGACGATCACAAATCGGAAATGTTCTAGCTAGCGGTACTTGAGCTTCATGCAGAAGATTCTAGCAGCGTTAAATATCTTTAGGAGAAGTCACTCATGAGTAAGCCTCACGGAGTTGTTTTCTTCCAGACTGAATCGATTAGAACATTCATTGTTCATTTCAATTACATAAGTTCGTCGACAGTTCTAGGTCCCTTCAAACTTGATTGTCTGAGTTGGTGAGAACTGTGTTAAACTTTGCTTTGTCCGTTCGATGAACCACTGATATAGCGAAACAGGCGTAAGTTTCCAAGTTATGCCTCTCAGTTTCTAGAGAAAGGTAAGTCATTATGTAATTTCCGATCAGCGATTCGCTTTTTCTTGCATTCGGTTCACCTAACGTAGATTCTCACTTGACGAACCTTGCCTGGAATAAAATTCAACGAGTGCCTCTTTAATCAAGAAGCAATTTCGACTTTTCTTGTGACAAAAATAACTGCATCAGAAATAATCCAACAGGGTGTCTTAGTTGTGATTTAAATATACTTATCTGTAGCATGGTGCGTGATAAATCACTCCCATATTTATTGTGCAGCTAAGCATTATTGAAAACAAAGGAACCGTGAAAGTCTAGAAACAAATCAAGAAACAATCAGGTATAAATAAAATACCTACGGAAAATTAATGCAATGATGGTATTGCTTGACTTTTAAGAGTCAAATGTTCCAAGGGATTATAATACAGACTTAGTCTGGTACGTCGGAATTAACGCTCTACGGGAAAGTACTGCTCAGTAGCCTTCACATTAGGAGTTCATTCACAAACTCAAACGTTTGGGCCATATCTCGCAGACCGCAACAAAACTAAAGAACCTCAAGAAACTACTTTTAGCCAACTTTCAGAAGAAAAACTTTGCATCATCTTGCCTTCAATTAAATATTAATTACCAATTGTATTTTACAATATTTTCTTATTCTACTTTTTTTGAAAGACAGTTGGTCCAAAGAAGCGCAGTTCTAAGAGGGACTGTGGCAGGTAACTGAAAAAAAAACCCATTTTAGTTTGGAATGCGTTCAAAAGATTTATCTCAATCCAGGTTGGTCATTTCTGAATTAAAACTATTTATAAAATTTAACACCCCCCACGATGTACGCTTGAAAGAACAAGTGCACTTAGCATGGTGCATAACTCGGGTTCGATCGTTGATCAACCTGGAAAGAAGCACGACTAACAGCTTACATGTATTTGTTTATCTGCCCTCTGTCAATTTATCGCACGTTTAACAACCTTTTAAAATTCCTTCCTTTCAAGAAGACAACTCAATTTTGTCATGACTTACTATGACTTACGTGCTACTTTTTGAATCGAATAATGCTGTTTCCATGTAATGCGAGGTACAGGAGAGAAGACATAACTATATCTATTGAGCTACGAGTGTAAAAATGAAGTGCGTAGTGTGACCATTCAAATGAAAGCTACTGAGCAGTACGTTGATGTGGTGCTGTTTATTCTGCTGCGCAAGGTGATTTTGACTTTTGAGACTGTGAGTGAAATCCTAAAGTGTGGTCATTCAATTGGAAAGTATTGAATGTTGCCTTCCATTAAAGCGGATATTCAGAACAAAGTAGATGACAGCTCAGGTCGACCCTTGCCGATAGAGATGTGTGTGTGGAAGCCCGAAAATACGAAGAACATTCAAGTGTTTGTGTAGCCTGCAAACCGAGAAGTATTTCAATGTGAAGGAACTCTCATGATGGAAAGGAGCAAACCGCCGTCAGCCGAAACGCGATTTTGATCGTTTTGTCTTTAAATAATCTTGGTCACTGGTTTTTATTCTTTGCAAAACCACATACATTGAAGATTTTCAACAGTGTTAAACAATAAAGCCATTCATATTGTGAAGAGTAAAATGTCTTAGTGGTTCCGGCATATCACGATGAAGAACTGATAGAGGCAATATCACAAAATGGTCAAATAAAAAAACTGTATACGTATCGATGCCGTATTTCAATAAATAGTGATACAATATCCCTCGAATTCAGAATTTTGTCAGTTTGCTGTTGATGAGTAGGAAAGAAATGAAATTAAGTTTGTAGTTCCTCAAATAATTCCCAAGAATTTTGTCAAATGCTCTGCACTGAACTAAGAACACTATCGGATCAACCCCAAGATGAAGTAATTCTTGATATCTGCGTTACAAAGTTTGAGAGTATTTTCTCAAATCCCGGCCTCTGCTTCAAGATACAGTGGGCTAGTTCACTTTTAAATAGCTTTCCATTTTTGAGTCAGATTCGATGCCGAAAGGTGGGAACGAACATGCCAAATATTTCATGCGGATATTGAGACAACTCGACATATTTCATTCTCAAGATTTCTTGGTTTTCTGATATTGTGCAGTGAAGGATCTTGAAACAAACATGTTACCACGAAGTAGGTCCGCAAGAAAATTGAGGTGCATCGTTTTACGGAGTAACACACCAAACGTTTCCATCTTCTAACGTGACAAGATCATCGGCTGGAGGCGGTCGATGAGCTCTAATTAGAGCTATAATTTCAAGCGATAATTTTCTTCAAAACAAATCTTCAACTGTTGGCAAGTTTTCAATTAATCTCTATTTTCGGCGACGTTTTTAACAACACTTGAGTTCCCACTTCTCATAAGCTGATAAATGTTTGTCAAGTATTATTTTCTTAATTTAAACCAATCAAACCCCACGCAATCACATCGTGAAGTTTTACATCATCTGCACAGAAAAGAATAAAGTTGTTTCTGGTTTTCATATGGATTGTATACCACTGAAAGCTTTTAAGACACTCCAAAAGGGTACTTAACTAGTATTTTGACAAAATTTTGTCGAAGGTCTCTAAGTACCAAATATTTTGTTGGTGGACGCCATCTATCAGCACATAATTTGTTGAGTTCAGAAAAACGAAAGGCCGCCTTAAATCATGTACTTTGGATCACACTGTAAGAAAACGAATTCCCTAGAACCATTTCAGGAGATTCAGTTTGCTTTATCAGAATGTCTTTGAACGCATTCTCATATAAATGCATTATATTTTGCAGCCATACAAGCTCAACTGGTCACAAGCCCTTGACGGCAGCCTCTCCAGCGCAGCAATTCGCAAACAAGCAAAATGGCTGAGCTAGGAACCCAAAGAGTTGTGCTGTTTTCTTCACCTCACAAAATGGTTGAAAAGGCCGATGGAGAAATCACACAGAGCTATTCTATTGAAAACAGAAACGTGCTACAGTCAGCACTTGATTCAGGGAGCGACACTCCAAGGACCGAAATTTCTTTCAAAGTTTCATGCAATGAGAGTTTAGACGATTCAGGAGGGAGTTCACCAAGAGAGTCCACTCAAGTTATCTGGACATACCACACATTGTCAGGAGCTTCCACAGAGGTAGCAGCTACATCAAAACCACTTGACACAGCAGAGACTGAAATTGAGGAAAACAGTAGAAGACGACACAATAAGAAAATAGATGGAGATGTTGGAGAAACCTCTCGTAGCAAAAGAAGCTTTATGGTTTACCAGAGAGAAAACATCTCACAAACACCAACGCTTGGTGAAATGAAGAAAGCAAAATATTCTGCTATTCAGTTTGAAAATCCGGCGTATAAACCAAAGAAACAAGGTAAAAACCAAGAGGATGGTAATAGTTCGATCCATGCACCAGAAAACGCTGCTAAGAGTGGGCACAAAACAAGCTACACCTACAAAATCCAGGAAGGTGTGGCCATCCTGCAACATGTTGAAAAAAAACCTAAAGTCGACGATAAACCTATTTCAGAAACAAGTGAAAGTGAACACAAATACGAAAGAAAAAGAGCAATAAATAAAGTAGAAGACATTGTTAAGGATGACATTCCAGGCTCGTCTACTGGAGTAGAATCGACAACATTGGACAAAAGTCCTATAAATGGGCCAGATGGTGCTCATTTTCAAGAACAAACGAAAAGAATTCAGAGGGAAGGGCACACCAAAGCTACTACAACATACTCCTCACCTGAGGCAGCTCTCAAACCAGAGCTTTCATTCAGGAAGCTTTCAAATCAAAAAATAAAAACGTTCGAGGCATCGCCCAATGGCAAGCATTTATCCGCCAGCATAGCTAAAACGGATTCTACTGTACCATTTATTCTGCCTCCGAGGGCTAAGATAAGAAACTCCAGTGAATGGATTACATACACCACATCCCAAGAAGAGGCTATCAAATCATGGAAAGAGGAAGGTCCATCAAGTAATCTGTCAATCGAGAAAATTCGGTACTATCAAAAACACGATTCTCTGCCAAATATTACACTTCATATCCACTCAAAGAGTAGAAGAACAACCGTTCCTGGAAACTCATCAGATACCTCCTCCGCAGACTATGGAGTAGTGTCAGCAAAAGAAGATTCTGAACACCCTAAAACCCAAAACTGGACTTCAGAGGGAGAGGACGCACACGGTAAAAAACCAACTCTAAACGTAATGGAAACGGCACAAAAACCTCGCAAGCTTCTTATTCCAACCTTCAAAAATACTCAAGATCAACAATCAGACAAAGTTGACAACGACCAAATTGCATTAACTGGTAACCGAGTAATTCCAGACTTCAGCGAAAAGAACCGCTCTACAGCAACACAAGAACAACCGCAATCTCTAAAAGTGAACAAGATTAACGCGGAACAATGGATAACACAGACCATCCAACATGAAGTTCCCAAAACAGAAGAGCTGCCGCAAACCAACAAGCTATCGGTGGACAAAATGCAATTTCTACAAAATAAGGAAACAGAGAAGATGGAAACAGCTTATGTTTCAAGCCCTGGTAAGGTTCTTATACCGGACTTCAACCTGAAAGGCTCTTGTAATAAGGATGAAGAGATTCTGCCTCCTTCACAGCCTAAGTCAAACAATAAGGAAGAATGGATAACGCCAGTCACAAAGCAAGAAGAGGTGCAACAGGAACCAGCGCTTGCAAGTCCTAAGTTCTCAGTGGAGAAGATCCAGTTTCCAGACAAGCACGAAGAAGAAGAGAATCACAGACCTCATAGGTCTCCTCCTGGAAAAATAGTTATCCCAGACTTCAATCAGGAAAGCTCATCTAAAAAGGAACAGCCACCACTTAAAATACCAGCCAAGCTTAATGCAGAACAGTGGATAACAACAACGATAAAACAAGCTGACCAAAGGTCGGACCTGCCATCACCGACAAAAAAACTGTCAATAGAAAAGATGCAATTTCTTCAAGGCCAGGAAGTACAGAGGGATGACAACGTTGGCGTGTCAAGACCAGGCAAGCTTGTTATTCCCGATTTGACTCAGGAAAGCTCTGTTGTACAGGTAAAAACTGCATCAACACCTCCAAAACAACGTATTACCGAAGAATGCATAACTCAAACCACCAAACAAGAAGTAGAATCGGATTTGCCGTTTTCTGTAGAAAAGGTGTCCTTGGAAAAAATAGAAAGTACTCAAGATCAACAATCAGACAAAGTTGACTACGGGAAAATTGCATTTCCTGGTAAGCTAGTCATTCCAGACTTCAGCGAAAAGAACCGCTCTACAGCAACACAAGAACAACCGCAATCTCTAAAAGTAAACAAGATTAACGCGGAACAATGGATAACACAGACCATCCAACATGAGGTTCCCAAAACAGAAGAGCTGCCGCAAACCAACAAGCTATCGGTGGAGAAAATGCAATTTCTACAAAATAAGGAAACAGAGAAGATGGAAACAGCTTATGTTTCAAGCCCTGGTAAGGTTCTTATACCGGACTTCAACCTGAAAGGCTCTTGTAATAAGGATGAAGAGATTCTGCCTCCTTCACAGCCTAAGTCAAACAATACAGAAGAATGGATAACGCCAGTCACAAAGCAAGAAGAGGTGCAACAGGAACCAGCCCTTGCAAGTCTTAAGTTCTCGGTGGAGAAGATCCAGTTTCCAGACAAGCACGAAGAAGAAGGGAATGACAGGCCTCATAAATCTCCTCCTGGAAAAATAGTTATCCCAGACTTCAATCAGGAAAGCTCATCTAAAAAGGAACAGCCACCACTTAAAATACCAGCCAAGCTTAATGCAGAACAGTGGATAACAACAACAATAAAACAAGCATACCAAAGGTCGGACCTGCCATCACCGACAAAAAAGCTGTCAATAGAAAAGATGCAATTTCTTCAAGGACAGGAAGTACAGAGGGATGACAACGTTGGCGTGTCAAGACCAGGCAAGCTTGTTATTCCCGATTTGACTCAGGAAAGCTCTGTTGTCCAGGTAAAATCTGCATCACCACCTCCAAAACAACGTATTACCGAAGAATGCATAACTCAAACCACCAAACAAGAAGTAGAATCGGATTTGCCGTTTTCTGTAGAAAAGGTGTCGTTAGAAAAAATAGAAAGTACTCAAGATCAACAATCAGACAAAGTTGACTACGGGAAAATTGCATTTCCTGGTAAGCTAGTCATTCCAGACTTCATCGAAAAGAACTCCTCTACAGCAACACAAGAACAACCGCAATCTCTAAAAGTAAACAAGATTAACGCGGAACAATGGATAACACAGACCATCCAACATGAAGTTCCCAAAACAGAAGAGCTGCCGCAAACCAACAAGCTATCGGTGGAGAAAATGCAATTTCTACAAAATAAGGAAACAGAGAAGATGGAAACAGCTTATATTTCAAGCCCTGGTAAGGTTCTTATACCGGACTTCAACCTGAAAGGCTCTTGTAATAAGGATGAAGAGATTCTGCCTCCTTCACAGCCTAAGTCAAACAATACAGAAGAATGGATAACGCCAGTCACAAAGCAAGAAGAGGTGCAACAGGAACCAGCCCTTGCAAGTCTTAAGTTTTCGGTGGAGAAGATCCAGTTTCCAGACAAGCACGAAGAAGAAGGGAATGACAGGCCTCATAGGTCTCCTCCTGGAAAAATAGTTATCCCAGACTTCAATCAGGAAAGCTCATCTAAAAAGGAACAGCCACCACTTAAAATACCAGCCAAGCTTAATGCAGAACAGTGGATAACAACAACGATAAAACAAGCTGACCAAAGGTCGGACCTGCCATCACCGACAAAAAAGCTGTCAATAGAAAAGATGCAATTTCTTCAAGGCCAGGAAGTACAGAGGGATGACAACGTTGGCGTGTCAAGACCAGGCAAGCTTGTTATTCCCGATTTGACTCAGGAAAGCTCTGTTGTACAGTTAAAAACTGCATCAACACCTCCAAAACAACGTATTACCGAAGAATGCATAACTCAAACCACCAAACAAGAAGTAGAATCGGATTTGCCGTTTTCTGTAGAAAAGGTATCATTGGAAAAAGTAGAAAGTACTCAAGATCAACAATCAGACAAAGTTGACTACGGGAAAATTGCATTTCCTGGTAAGCTAGTCATTCCAGACTTCAGCGAAAACAACCGCTCTACAGCAACACAAGAACAACCGCA
Source organism: Montipora foliosa (assembly GCF_036669935.1). Classification (NCBI taxonomy): domain Eukaryota; kingdom Metazoa; phylum Cnidaria; class Anthozoa; order Scleractinia; family Acroporidae; genus Montipora; species Montipora foliosa. The sequence goes on along the minus strand of NC_090878.1, from coordinate 3,962,099 downwards.
ATCTCTAAAAGTAAACAAGTTTAACGCGGAACAATGGATAACACAGACCATCCAACATGAAGTTCCCAAAACAGAAGAGCTGCCGCAAACCAACAAGCTATCGGTGGAGAAAATGCAATTTCTACAAAATAAGGAAACAGAGAAGATGGAAACAGCTTATGTTTCAAGCCCTGGTAAGGTTCTTATACCGGACTTCAACCTGAAAGGCTCTTGTAATAAGGATGAAGAGATTCTGCCTCCTTCACAGCCTAAGTCAAACAATACAGAAGAATGGATAACGCCAGTCACAAAGCAAGAAGAGGTGCAACAGGAACCAGCGCTTGCAAGTCCTAAGTTCTCGGTGGAGAAGATCCAGTTTCAAGACAAGCACGAAGAAGAAGGGAATGACAGGCCTCATAAATCTCCTCCTGGACAAATAGTTATCCCAGACTTCAATCAGGAAAGCTCATCTAAAAAGGAACAGCCACCACTTAAAATACCAGCCAAGCTTAATGCAGAACAGTGGATAACAACAACAATAAAACAAGCATACCAAAGGTCGGACCTGCCATCACCGACAAAAAAGCTGTCAATAGAAAAGATGCAATTTCTTCAAGGCCAGGAAGTACAGAGGGATGACAACGTTGGCGTGTCAAGACCAGGCAAGCTTGTTATTCCCGATTTGACTCAGGAAAGCTCTGTTGTCCAGGTAAAATCTGCATCACCACCTCCAAAACAACGTATTGCCGAACAATGCATAACTCAAACCACCGAACAAGAAGTAGAATCGGATTTGCCGTTTTCTGTAGAAAAGGTGTCCTTGGAAAAATTAGAAAGTACTCAAGATCAACAATCAGACAAAGTTGACTACGGAAAAATTGCATTTCCTGGTAAGCTAGTCATTCCAGACTTCATCGAAAACAACCGCTCTAAAGCAACACAAGAACAACCGCAATCTCTAAAAGTAAACAAGATTAACGCGGAACAATGGATAACACAGACCATCCAACATGAAGTTCCCAAAACAGAAGAGCCGCCGCAAACCAACAAGCTATCGGTGGAGAAAATGCAATTTCTACAAAATAAGGAAACAGAGAAGATGGAAACAGCTTATGTTTCAAGCCCTCGTAAAGTTCGTATACCGGACTTCAACCTGAAAGGCTCTTGTAATAAGGATGAAGAGATTCTGCCTCCTTCACAGCCTAAGTCAAACAATACAGAAGAATGGATAACGCCAGTCACAAAGCAAGAAGAGGTGCAACAGGAACCAGCGCTTGCAAGTCCTAAGTTCTCAGTGGAGAAGATCCAGTTTCCAGACAAGCACGAAGAAGAAGGGAATGACAGGCCTCATAAATCTCCTCCTGGAAAAATAGTTATCCCAGACTTCAATCAGGAAAGCTCATCTAAAAAGGAACAGCCACCACTTAAAATACCAGCCAAGCTTAATGCAGAACAGTGGATAACAACAACGATAAAACAAGCTGACCAAAGGTCGGACCTGCCATCACCGACAAAAAAGCTGTCAATAGAAAAGATGCAATTTCTTCAAGGCCAGGAAGTACAGAGGGATGACAACGTTGGCGTGTCAAGACCAGGCAAGCTTGTTATTCCCGATTTGACTCAGGAAAGCTCTGTTGTACAGGTAAAAACTGCATCACCACCTCCAAAACAACGTATTACCGAAGAATGCATAACTCAAACCACCAAACAAGAAGTAGAATCGGATTTGCCGTTTTCTGTAGAAAAGGTGTCCTTGGAAAAAGTAGAAAGTACTCAAGATCAACAATCAGACAAAGTTGACTACGGGAAAATTGCATTTCCTGGTAAGCTAATCATTCCAGACTTCAGCGAAAAGAACCGTTCTCCAGCAACACAAGAACAACCGCAATCTCTAAAAGTAAACAAGATTAACGCGGAACAATGGATAACACAGACCATCCAACATGAAGTTCCCAAAACAGAAGAGCTGCCGCAAACCAACAAGCTATCGGTGGAGAAAATGCAATTTCTACAAAATAAGGAAACAGAGAAGATGAAAACAGCTTATGTTTCAAGCCCTGGTAAGGTTCTTATACCGGACTTCAACCTGAAAGGCTCTTGTAATAAGGATGAAGAGATTCTGCCTCCTTCACAGCCTAAGTCAAACAATACAGAAGAATGGATAACGCCAGTCACAAAGCAAGAAGAGGTGCAACAGGAACCAGCGCTTGCAAGTCCTAAGTTCTTAGTGGAGAAGATCCAGTTTCCAGACAAGCACGACGAAGAAGGGAATGACAGACCTCATAGGTCTCCTCCTGGAAAAATAGTTATCCCAGACTTCAATCAGGAAAGCTCATCTAAAAAGGAACAGCCACCACTTAAAATACCAGCCAAGCTTAATGCAGAACAGTGGATAACAACAACAATAAAACAAGCATACCAAAGGTCGGACCTGCCATCACCGACAAAAAAGCTGTCAATAGAAAAGATGCAATTTCTTCAAGGCCAGGAAGTACAGAGGGATGACAACGTTGGCGTGTCAAGACCAGGCAAGCTTGTTATTCCCGATTTGACTCAGGAAAGCTCTGTTGTACAGGTAAAAACTGCATCAACACCTCCAAAACAACGTATTAGCGAAGAATGCATAACTCAAACCACCAAACAAGAAGTAGAATCGGATTTGCCGTTTTCTGTAGAAAAAGTGTCCTTGGAAAAAATAGAAAGTACTCAAGATCAACAATCAGACAAAGTTGACTACGGGAAAATTGCATTTCCTGGTAAGCTAATCATTCCAGACTTCAGCGAAAAGAACCACTCTACAGCAACACAAGAACAACCGCAATCTCTAAAAGTAAACAAGATTAACGCGGAACAATGGATAACACAGACCATCCAACATGAAGTTCCCAAAACAGAAGAGCTGCCGCAAACCAACAAGCTATCGGTGGACAAAATGCAATTTCTACAAAATAAGGAAACAGAGAAGATGGAAACAGCTTATGTTTCAAGCCCTGGTAAGGTTCTTATACCGGACTTCAACCTGAAAGGCTCTTGTAATAAGGATGAAGAGATTCTGCCTCCTTCACAGCCTAAGTTAAACAATAAGGAAGAATGGATAACGTCAGTCACAAAGCAAGAAGAGGTGCAACAGGAACCAGCGCTTGCAAGTCCTAAGTTCTCAGTGGAGAAGATCCAGTTTCCAGACAAGCACGACGAAGAAGAGAATGACAGGCCTCATAAATCTCCTCCTGGAAAAATAGTTATCCCAGACTTCAATCAGGAAAGCTCATCTAAAAAGGAACAGCCACCACTTAAAATACCAGCCAAGCTTAATGCAGAACAGTGGATAACAACAACAATAAAACAAGCATACCAAAGGTCGGACCTGCCATCACCGACAAAAAAGCTGTCAATAGAAAAGATGCAATTTCTTCAAGGCCAGGAAGTACAGAGGGATGACAACGTTGGCGTGTCAAGACCAGGCAAGCTTGTTATTCCCGATTTGACTCAGGAAAGCTCTGTTGTACAGGTAAAAACTGCATCACCACCTCCAAAACAACGTATTAGCGAAGAATGCATAACTCAAACCACCAAACAAGAAGTAGAATCGGATTTGCCGTTTTCTGTAGAAAAGGTGTCCTTGGAAAAAATAGAAAGTACTCAAGATCAACAATCAGACAAAGTTGACTACGGGAAAATTGCATTTCCTGGTAAGCTAATCATTCCAGACTTCAGCGAAAAGAACCACTCTACAGCAACACAAGAACAACCGCAATCTCTAAAAGTAAACAAGATTAACGCGGAACAATGGATAACACAGACCATCCAACATGAAGTTCCCAAAACAGAAGAGCTGCCGCAAACCAACAAGCTATCGGTGGACAAAATGCAATTTCTACAAAATAAGGAAACAGAGAAGATGGAAACAGCTTATGTTTCAAGCCCTGGTAAGGTTCTTATACCGGACTTCAACCTGAAAGGCTCTTGTAATAAGGATGAAGAGATTCTGCCTCCTTCACAGCCTAAGTCAAACAATACAGAAGAATGGATAACGCCAGTCACAAAGCAAGAAGAGATGCAACAGGAACCAGCGCTTGCAAGTCCTAAGTTCTCGGTGGAAAAGATCCAGTTTCCAGACAAGCACGAAGAAGGGAATGACAGGCCTCATAAATCTCCTCCTGGAAAAATAGTTATCCCAGACTTCAATCAGGAAAGCTCATCTAAAAAGGAACAGCCACCACTTAAAATACCAGCCAAGCTTAATGCAGAACAGTGGATAACAACAACGATAAAACAAGCTGACGAAAGGTCGGACCTGCCATCACCGACAAAAAAGCTGTCAATAGAAAAGATGCAATTTCTTCAAGGCCAGGAAGTACAGAGGGATGACAACGTTGACGTGTCAAGACCAGGCAAGCTTGTTATTCCCGATTTGACTCAGGAAAGCTCTGTTGTACAGGTAAAAACTGCATCACCACCTCCAAAACAACGTATTAGCGAAGAATGCATAACTCAAACCACCAAACAAGAAGTAGAATCGGATTTGCCGTTTTCTGTAGAAAAGGTGTCCTTGGAAAAAATAGAAAGTACTCAAGATCAACAATCAGACAAAGTTGACTACGGGAAAATTGCATTTCCTGGTAAGCTAATCATTCCAGACTTCAGCGAAAAGAACCACTCTACAGCAACACAAGAACAACCGCAATCTCTAAAAGTAAACAAGATTAACGCGGAACAATGGATAACACAGACCATCCAACATGAAGTTCCCAAAACAGAAGAGCTGCCGCAAACCAACAAGCTATCGGTGGACAAAATGCAATTTCTACAAAATAAGGAAACAGAGAAGATGGAAACAGCTTATGTTTCAAGCCCTGGTAAGGTTCTTATACCGGACTTCAACCTGAAAGGCTCTTGTAATAAGGATGAAGAGATTCTGCCTCCTTCACAGCCTAAGTCAAACAATACAGAAGAATGGATAACGCCAGTCACAAAGCAAGAAGAGGTGCAACAGGAACCAGCGCTTGCAAGTCCTAAGTTCTCGGTGGAGAAGATCCAGTTTCCAGACAAGCACGAAGAAGAAGGGAATGACAGGCCTCATAGGTCTCCTCCTGGAAAAATAGTTATCCCAGACTTCAATCAGGAAAGCTCATCTAAAAAGGAACAGCCACCACTTAAAATACCAGCCAAGCTGAATGCAGAACAGTGGATAACAACAACGATAAAACAATCTGACCAGAGGTCGGACCTGCCATCACCGACAAAAAAGCTGTCAATAGAAAAGATGCAATTTCTTCAAGGCCAGGAAGTACAGAGGGATGACAACGTTGGCGTGTCAAGACCAGGCAAGCTTGTTATTCCCGATTTGACTCAGGAAAGCTCTGTTGTACAGGTAAAAACTGCATCACCACCTCCAAAACAACGTATTGCCGAAGAATGCATACCTCAAACCACCAAACAAGAAGTAGAATCGGATTTGCTGTTTTCTGTAGAAAAGGTGTCCTTCGAAAAAGTAGAAAGTACTCAAGATCAACAATCAGACAAAGTTGACTACGGGAAAATTGCATTTCCTGGTAAGCTAGTCATTCCAGACTTTAGCGAAAAGAACCATTCTACAGCAACACAAGAACAACCGCAATCTCTAAAAGTAAACAAGATTAACGCGGAACAGTGGAAAACACAGACCATCCAACATGAAGTTCCCAAAACAGAACAGCTGCTGCTAACGAACAAGCTATCGGTGGAGAAAATGCAATTTCTACAAAATAAGGAAACAGAGAAGTTGGAAACAGCTTATGTTTTAAGCCCTGGTAAGGTTCTTATACCGGACTACAACCTGAAAGGCTCTTGTGATAAGGATGAAGAGATTCTACCTGCTTCACAACCTAAGTCAAACAATACAGAAGAATGGATAACGCTAGTCACAAAGCAAGAGGAGGTGCAACTGGAACCAGCGGTTCCAAGTACTAAGTTCTCGGTGGAGAACATCCAGTTTCCAGATAAGCACGAAGACGACAAGAATGACAGGCCTTATAGGTCTCCTCCTGGAAAAATAGTTATCCCAGACTTCAATCAGGACAGCTCATGTACAAAAGAACAGCCACCACTTAAAATACCAGCCAAGCTTAATGCAGAACAATGGATAACAACAACGATAAAACAAGCTGACCAAAGGTCGGACCTGCCATCACCAACAAAAAAGCTATCAATAGAGAAGATGCAATTTCTTCAAGGCCAGGAAGTACAGAGTGATGACAACGTTCGCGTGTCAAGTCCTGGGAAGCTTGTTATTTCCAATTTTACTCAGGAAATCGCTGTTGTAGAGGTTAAATCTTCATCACCGCCTCCAGAAAGCATCTCCAGAATTACGAATCAGAGAATATTTCCAATAAGTAAACAAGAAGGTGTACAGTTGGAACCTGTGCGCTTAGCGACTGAGTTATCGACAGAAAAGATTCAATTTGTACAAAACGAAAATGGACAGAATGTTGAAAATGCTCCTGTTGGTACGCAAAGAATGCCAGACGTTAATCAACATAGCTCTTTCACACAAGTACAAGAGATACCACATACTATCAAAGAAGTAGAGCTCCAAGAATCGCATACTTTAAGAAAATCTACAAATCCATCTCCCCGAAAGCTTGTCATTCCTAACTTTGGTGTTCATAGCTTTTCAGTTGATGTTAAGAACGTTGTACCACCTCACAGTGGAGGGGAACGGCATCCTGAACAGGGGAAAACAAATTTAACATCTTGTGGAGATTGGACAACGGGAGACGTGCCCGAGACGGGAAAGTTACCAGCGGAGAAATTTCAGTGTTTTCAGGTACAAGATGCACAAACAGCCAGGAAAACCATTACCTCCATACCTGGTAAGGTTGTCATCCCAAATTTTGATAAGGGGGAGTCTTCTATTAAAGTACCTGAAAAACCAGTGAACAAACTCAATACTGAGCAGTGGATAACTCAGGTTGTAGGAAATGACAAACGCAGATCTTTAGAACCTTTTAATGTCAGCGAAAGGGAACACAGTAATGTTGAAAAGATGAAGCTCATTTTTGTCCAGGGCGCGGAGACAGCTACAATGTCCCAAATGTCAGAACCTGGAACATTTCTTGTACCAGATTTCGATCAGGACGACTGTCAAACTAATAGGCTTGAATTGACCTCGCGTTCTGAGGAGGACAGTCGTTATGTTGAACAACAGACAGCACAGAGTCTAGGGAAGGCAGAAAATGGTGCCGAAACATCGTCTTCTCCAACAAATAAATTATCAGCACTGAAGTTGCACTTTATTAACACACAAGATGCTCATTCAGTCGATGCAGTCCACGATTCAAGACCAGGAAAAATTGTAATCCCAGATTTCAACCAGAACAGTTCCTACACTCACGTCCATGGAAACTCATCTCCTCCAAAAGGGAAGATACGTCAGACGGAGGATTGGTTAACACACTCTATGACTCTCCAAGAGCTTAGAACTATTCCACTCCCCGTGAGGAACAAGCTCTCTGAAGACAAAATGCAGTTGTTTCAACACAAGCCTGTGTACACAGGTGATAATGTAGATGTTTCTTTCCCTGGCAAAATTGTACTTTCAGACAACAGTCAGAGAGACTTCTCTAAGGAAGAGCAGGAAGCTTTGCGACCTTCTAAACTGAACAAAGGCAATTCATTGAAATTAATTTTTGAAGCAAATGGTCAAGATTTAAGAGGTGAAGAGATTAGCCCATTATTTGGCCAAGGCCAAGATGTACAGACAGGTTTCTCTGCACAAAGTGGAGACATCCCTAATTTTTCACAAATGAAGAAGCGTGATTCCGTGAAGCTGGTTTTCGAGGGTAATGGTCAGGAAGTGGCACATGAGGCGACTGGTTCAATAAACAAGCCGTCATCAGAGAGAGGAGAGACTTCTCAAAATGTACTTCCAAGTAACCATGTGGAAGAGAGAGAAGTTCCTCAGCCAACAAAACTGGTCAAACGTAATTCACTTAAACTTGTTTTTGAGGCCGATGGGCGAGAAGTTAGACCAGAGGTGACTCGCCCAATAAAACAACTCTCAGCAGAGAGACTGAAGTTTTCTGGGGATGCTCAAGCACGTTTTTCTGTGGAAGAGAGAGAAGTTCCTCAGCCAACAAAGCTGGAGAAACGTAATTCACTGAAGCTAGTCTTTGAGGCCGATGGGCGAGAAATAAAACCTGATGTGACTCGCTCAATAAACAAGCTTTCAGCAGAGAGATTACAGTTTCCTCAGACTTCTTACTCAAGTTGCCCTGGAGAAGAGAAAGACATTCCGCGGCCTTCTAAAGTAAAGAAACGCAATTCCCTGAAACTTGTTTTTGAGGCTGATGAGCGGGAAGAGAAACCTCAAGTGACCCGTCCAATTAACAGACTTTCAGCAGAGAGATTGCAGTTTCCCCAAGAGAGATCTCTAAATGCTCCCGTGGACGACATACATTTTTCTCGGGCTTCCAACATGGAAAAGCGCAATTCTCTTAAGCTGGTTTTTGAATCCAATCAACAAGAAGTCAGACCTGAAAAGAACCCCGTGATAAACAGGCTTTCAGCAGAGAAAAAACAATTTTACCAAGATGCACAGACGGGTTTCTCTGTTCAAGAGAGACGTGCTCCTGGGCCTTCCATACTGAAAAAAAGCGACTCTCTTCGGTTGGTCTTTGGGGATGATCAACATGAAGAATTCAGACCAATTCGTCCAATTACCAGGTTTACAGCAGGGGATTTGCAGTTTGCTCAAGACGAATATACATTACCAGAGTATCGTTCTCACAGTTTTTCAATGGATGACCACAAAGAGCATGAAACCCAGCAATGGTTTTCACAAAATAGAGTCCAGCCGAAACAAACGCACATTGTATCCACAGACAAGTTACAGTTTGTTCCCCACGAAATTGAAGGGACGATGCAAATGTCTACTCATCCAGTAACTGGTAAACATGCTGTCCTTGATTTTGACCAACATAGCTCTTCCATACAAGTGCATAAACAATTTCCGCCCCCAAAAGTGGGAAAAATAAACGCAGAGGAGTGGATGACGCACTCCTTGTCACGCGAAGAGATAAGATCATTACCCCTTCCTTCTCGAAGCAAACTTTCAGAAGATAAAGTGGAGCCGTTTAATGAGAATCAAAGGACGAGGTAATTTGACAACAAAAATTGTCATTTCTGAATATCGTACTTACACTCTTTAATTCAAAGTCGAGGAATCCAGAGGCGTTGACAGGAAAAGGCAAGCACACACCATTAGCCACTCATCAGAGCTGGCATCTTCAACAGGAATGTACAAACACAAGAAAGACAGCCAATTAAAACCGTCCGTGGAGGGTTATCGCTCCTTCCGGATTTCAGTGATACTTAACAACTCGAATAACTCTTAAGGAAAAAACTCTGGCACCGGCCTGAAATTAAAACAACTTCAAGACGGAGAAAGTACAGTGTTTATTCCTTTTGCTGTATAAACAGAAAATACCGGGCCATATTGTAAACCAATGGTGGATGTATATCTCCATAGTTCAAATCATCTTCCATGAGATAAAGTTGACTTTATTGGTCCATATTAACGCTGTACGTTTGTTTATCATATTGGAAATCTTATGTCCATCTGACAGTTTTGGAAAATGAGCTATCAAATGAAAGATTTTGAGAATCACTTCACTCGTGTCATTACATGTCGCGCTGCTAATGTATTTAGTTTATTATTATTATTATTATTATTATTATTGTTATTATTGTTATTATCATTATCATTATCATTATTATTATTATTATTATTTACATTGCGAGTAAAATGTTCTCGAAACATGTTTTGCAGCGATTCAACAAACCAGAGCATGTTTTGCAAAATATATGTTTTCCAGCGATTCATTAAACCAGAGCATACAATGAGAGATTTAGGAAACTATGAATAAGCGCCTAATGTCTGCTTAGGACCCTTTCCATTTGACAGAACTGACCGACCAGACCGGGCATTTGGAAAAATTAACTCTACAATGCCTTCAAATTAACACACTTCGAGGATGATATATACTGCTCCAGAAGAATGCGAGGAATTATCACCTCTGCATTCAAGTGTTCTTCAAATTGTTGCATTTTCTTCGCAAACTGACGAGTCTGGCCGGTTAGTGCTGACAAAAGGAAAGCTCCCTTAGTGTAAAACTAGGTTGTCCTTACAAGACCGGATAACCAAAATCAACGCATCAAATACCGCACGGAATATTTTTTTTTCTTTTCACTCGCCAATTAAATAATATTATAGGTGCAGGTTGGAAATAAAGTTCACTTCTTGACAAGTATTTGAGCTTTTCAGGTTGTGGGTGTAGTCAGTTTAAAAAGCGCGAGACTATAGGGATAACAATAGTTTAACTATGAGATAACTGAAGCTCCTAGGCAATACTCTCCTGTGGTGCTGTTTAGATCAGTTACAACAAGGTGGTTCTAGGCTTTTCAGTCACCTCCGGTGAGATCCTAACATGTGACCATTAAAATGAAAGCTACAGAGCAGTACTTTTTTGTTGCCTGCCCCTTATTATATTGTTTAAGGTGGTTTTCAGTATATTGCTGAAAGCATAAAGTGTGACCAATCAAATAAAAGCTACTGCATGAGTGAACAATACTTTCCTGTGGTGCTGTTTATTATGCTGTACAAGGTCTACAAGGTGGTTTCAACTTTTTAAGTCTGCGGGTGAAATCCTAACGTGTGAAAGCTACCGAGCAGTACTTTCCTGTGGTGCTTAGCCAGCGAGCAAGCTCTCTTTCGGGGTGGGTGGGCAAAGAGAGCTTGCTCGCAGGCTATGTGGTGCTGTTTGTTATGCTGTACAAGGTGGTTTCAACTTTTAGTCTGTGGGTGAAATCCTAAAGTGTGACCATTCAATTGAAAGCTACTGAGCAGCTCTTTCCTGTGGTGCTGTTTATTATGCTGTACAAGATGGTTCTAAGGGGCTTTTCACATGATCCCGGTTGACCGGGCTGACTCGGTTACCGAGATGAAATTGGTTTATGTTCATATGGCGAGTTTCAGCCCGCTTTCCGAGATGAAAAATTTGAAAAAGTGGTGACGCCACCATTCAGGCGTGAAATCTAACGAACAAGCCTGGCGAGAATTTTTCGAATTTTCTTTGTTTAAGCAACTTCAAATTTCTTTTGACTTTACGTTAACTATCAAATGAAACTATTCCGAATTTCATTATCGAAGAAAAGAGAAGTAAAAAATCGGTAATGTCCGTTCTATCACGAAAATGCATTGTATTATTTTCCTCCCGGTAACCGGGATGAAGTGTTCATAGGGCAAAATCTCCAGCCCGCTTTCCGAGATCCCGGTTGGAAAAACCGAGATCTCATCAACCGAGCCAACCCGCCCTCTCATATGAACACGTGGACATCTCTACAAAAGATTTAGAGGTAAGACGAAATCTCGGAAACCGGGCTCATATGAAGAGGCCCTAAATTAGTCCGTGGATGAAATGCTTAAATGTAACCATTCAAACGAAAGTGACAGTATTTACGGTTGGTATTGTTTCTTGTACCGTTTACACAGTTTAGAAGGAGTTCAAGAGAGTGACCACTTAGCCTGCGAACGCAGTTGTATTTCCGGCGGTCGACGTTCCTTTTCGGGGGAGACAAACGACCGCCCGGGAGTACATCTTCGTTCGCAGGCTAGCGACCACTATAATGAACGCCAGAAAGACCTACTTTTCCTAGACAGTTTGAGAAGTCAGAGTGAGATTTAAAAATCATCTTGTTGCCATCTTACCGTTCAACCTTTAATATCACCTTAACCTTAGTAATCGAAGGGGAACAAAAAATGTGTTGTATGGTGTAGTAGATTCTTCAATCAATTGTATTGGACGAAAAACACATCAACAAAAGGACAAACAAACTAAAAATTAAAGAGTTTTCTTTGTTATTTAAATGCAACAATTCGGATATACTAAAGTTCATAAAGAGAATCCAAGTTTGCATAATTTCTAGAACAGGTGAACTAGAATTGAAAGATAAGCCATCGATCGTTTTTGATGTTTTTGCTTGGTCGGGATATATTGGAAGCGTTCGCAGCACTACGAACAATGCTAAACCTTGCGAATGATTAAGCGGGGACATTCAAACCATTTTCTTGTCATTTAGTGTTTCCCGCTTTATTGCTTCGTTTTGTTAATTTAAAATATATATAATGACTTACACACCGCGTCTTTTGACAGCCGTTCCATCTCGATAACGCTAACAACAAGAAGGCAACCCAGAAATACTACGGATTAATCGCTTTGGTTGTTATAATGTAGTGCAATGGCAAGTTCCTTCAATTATACGTTGCACTACTTAATTCAATCAAGAATAAAACTTATTCGTCGGCAAAGCATAGCGACAACACACCAACAATGGAGACATCAAGCAGAGAACGTAATCACGCAGAAAAGAAATCTTATTTAAAGTACCGTGAGAAATATTTTTCTTATCACAAAACCTTTCGCAATTTCGACTGAAAAATCTTCACAAGATTAGAACTTTAAATTTACTGTTAACTTTTCGAGCATCGTAAGGTGTAACAAGACAGCTCCAGTCGCCATATATATATATTCACTCGAATTTCAAATCACAAACTTCGACAAGTTTCAGTGGACCATAGAGGGGTTAGCCCCCTCTAAAGAACAAACACTACCCAAGGAACGCTAACTGCGAACGGCATTTTTGGGTACTTTGAACGTCACACTTTTAAACTTCTGACGCAAGAAAATCTCTGTTTACGATTCTCTGGTTCACCAGAACTTTCTTTCGATTAAGAGTTTACAACCGCAAAAACTGCATTTGACCAAGGGAGGATAAAACTCTCCTCGAAAAGTAATTATTTTTTTCGTACTTCGTTGCTGACCGATTGAGCTCAGCTGGTCATTGATTAACGAAGCAAAGCTCTTTTAAAGCAGCGCCAGTGTCGTGGTTTCTTGTCCCAAACGGTTTTTTGATAATACTCCCTCTAGTACATCATAAACGAATCGAATCCTTTTGGAGCTTCTTCGTACGTTTGCCGTGGGCTCGACAGCTTAGCTGCGGCTTGCTGTTCAATTTTAGCCACAATCTCGTCGAAAAGTATGCCATTGTCCAATATTTCTTCCTGTCTATATAGAGGATTTCTACGCACCAGTCGGCCCTCCATTTCCTCCAATGCATTCCTGTCGATTCTATTATTGAGCGTTTTTGACCTTTTCGGTCGTCTCGAGCTTTCCACTGATGTCTTTTTCGGCGGTAAATCGCTATTGGCTCGGGGCCGCTTGGTTAGCTTTTTCCATGAGCTATACGAAGAACCCATCACTCGGTTTTGCTTCTTGACTTACAGAATCCAGAAAATCGGTATTTATCACTTTGAGTTACGCAAGGTCCTCCAAGGATGACGAACGAGACTGCACGGCCTTAACATAATGAACCGGGTATAATGTTGTTCGCCATTCCACCTTGTTTTCGCAATTGCACGAGTCAGCTGCTTAACCTGATACGTAAATCGACACTGCTCCAATCATTTCTCTGTCAAATGCTTTCCACTCTCGAACCTTAACCTGAACAGGTTCGCTCGCAGGGAAGTCTAAACATTTCCCACAAGGAAACAAGACTTTCGAGTTAAGCAAACCATGAAATGTTGCCGCAAAAACAATAGATGTTTACCTCAAAAATTAAGTTGCCCTCGTTTTCGGTCGCTCTGTTTGAATTTGCCGATGTGAGGTTAAAAAGAGCCACAGGAAAAGGAGGTTACTACCCAGCCGAAAGAGCGGTTTAATTCAACAACACTCGTCGTCAGTGTGTCAGTTTGAGTGATTATTCAAACACCAGGGGTGTCGTACAGAACAATAATAACCTGTGCTCATAATAGAAAATAACAAAAACGTTTGCGTATATTCGTGCCTTGCCGAAATCACTAAAGGAGAGGAAACTCTTACCAGTACAATTTTTTTTTCAAATTTACTTTGAAACAGTTTTAACAGGAAGTCAACCAAAGTCTAGTAGAACTCAAAATTAGCGAATAAGGGCTGCCTCATTATAAGGTTGCTTTGTTCGAAAAACACAATCGGGTGATTACTTGGGCAGTGGCTAAAACAAAACGGCCCTCTAAGTCATTATGAACTCAATTATCTCAAAGATCAGTGAACGAAATGATACATAAAATGAATCATAAATTAAACTGTAGATATGAAATCAAGTGAAGCTATGATTCTCGCAGTTATGGCCGCGATTACTATTTGCATACTTTACTGATGAAGATCACCAAAGTGATCGAAACGTTTTACTTCTTAAAAACTTTTTTAATCAGTGTCAACGCTGCAATTTCGTTTTAGGCGATTGCTTGTAATGTGCCAAACTTCGTCTCGGAACGGAATGACAAGAAAATAGACGGCTATATTCTTGTCGGGCTAACAAAAACAGCACTATGTCATCAAGTAAAATGAACACTCTCGTTAGAATATTTTTCGATACAACAAAAATAAGTTCGTAATGTCTGTAATGAAAATCAAAAAAATGTTTTTGATTTTGCTTGAAAAAACAAAGAAGATTACATTTTGGCGAAAACAGTGCAAAATCTGGAACAATGTTTTAAATGATAGAAACACCAGAAAAGGGAATGATTGTAGGAAATAATCATCAGAGACTCTCCTTTCCAACTGACAAATTTTTCACCTCACTGCGCACCTAGGACCTTGTTTAGCTGCAAACTTCAAGCCCGTTTTTTGAGTAAGTGCATGTAGTCAGTGTGTTCTGACAAGTTTGCATTCATATGATTAAAAAAGAGTAGTTTGTCTCCAAACAAAGTCAACGGCAGCCCTGCTTTCATTCAGGTCACAAGCCTATCAATACCATGGCCATTTTAACCCTCTCAAAAGTTAGAATGGGGAACAGGTAAGACTGGGAGTGCAAGTTTTCTCTTCTTAACATGTGGTTAGGGGGTTAAATTTCTACCAAGTGTTATCAGGGGTTTGCAACATTTATGCAAAGAATTACATGTACCATGCTCCTACAAAGTGCAAAACTGGTATAATATTGATCTGCTACGACAGCAAAATGCTAACTCAGCACCCAGTTCTCCACCATGCCTTTACCGATAATCCCCTTAGGGACTTGAAATTCCAAGAAAGAATTTTTCTGTGTGACCTTTCTACATTCCTTTTGGAAAAGCTGATCATAGCTGACATCAAAATAATCTGAGATGTCGGTCTCCTTGGAATCAAGTGGTTTCTCCAGCATCTCCACCAAAGTCGAAACACCAGGATAGTAATGATGCTGAAGGGTCTTTAGCTCCCACAGAGAGCTCTTCAGTGCATTGCATTTGGCTGGATCGGGTTCATCCGCAATGAAAGGATCACCAATGCAGCTATCTTGAAAATCTTCACTACTCTCTCCATCAAGCAACAGCTTTCCAGACTAAAATTGCAAACAGTGACAATATTTGATACAAATGTTAGCAAGCCTACAATGGGAGGTGTGGCCAATGCATAGCATTTGATGCAGAGCCCAAATTACTTTACTTTTTGCAACAAGGAAGTTGACATGATGGTGTTAGTGAAGTTATGCAAGGTTCCCTTTGCTGATTTGGTGCTTTTGTGTCCCTGTCAGTTTGGAACAAGACTTGATCACAATGATGGGGACTTTGAGTGGGTTCTTAACCATCTCACACAATTTTTCGTACTAGCAAGGGGTGGGAGATAGTTTATCCAAGCTATCTGAAAGACTTGAAAAACTAAACTTTAGTCAAGATCATTACAAAGGCAGCACTTTCTCCTCAGTTGAGCATTGGTCCAGTAGAAAATTTGAACTTGTAAACAACCAGAATCTGGGACTCTGAGGTATCTTGCCAGGAATTCACATTTTCATGTTGCATACTGCTAACACTGAAGCTCAAAACCTACATGTGTACTACTGATAATTGAAGCTTCATAGCTCAGCTGCTAGATCATTGCAGTGGTACTGCACAGCTCACGGGTCACAGGTTTGACCCCAAATTTTTAAGCAAGCCATTTTCTACGATCAGAAAAATCATTCCTTCCTTTTATCTCTAACGCACCTTTCATACAGTACTGGAATTTATTTTTATTTGGAAATATTTTCTTACTTGTTTTCGATGAATAAGGGCTTGCACACTTGGGTGTCGTTTAATCAGATTACAGACAAAAGCAGTAGCTAACATGGCACCATGCGGGGGAGCTGTCAGAGCAAGACGTGACAGCCTCTTGACAAATGCACCAATCAGGTATGCAGGAAGGTGGGTTGATGTCAAGAACAGATCAGCCAAATGGAAAAACCTTGCCTGGTACTTGACATAAAAGATGTTAGGCTCAAACAAAGCATAAAGCTTCTTGAAAAAGTCTGGGTAGTCCAGGTTGTGCTTGTGGATGAGAAAAAAGAGACTGTTGAGAGCGAGAAGGCTTGTTACTCCCCCAGCATTGTAGGAATCAGTTAAAAAATCCATCAATAGCTTTGGATCTGTCATGTGAGGCAATACATCAGTGTGAAGATTGAGAAGGATCTTCTTGAGAATCTCTGACGTCAGTGGGATTGCAAGGAAGCCAATCCACGCAGAGCTGAAGAACCGCTTGTGATATTTTACCAATGTAAAACGGGGTTGCTTACTCACACTGCCATCCTTTCCCTTTGCGCTCTTCATATCATGAATAAGAAAGTTATTGAGATCTTCATCATTTTCTTTCATTTTCACCTGGCTTAACATGGTAAACACATTTTCGACAAGATAAGGCTCTTTTTCCCCCTCGGACACTGGTACATTTCCCAGCCTGCCAGCTAGATTTTTCAATACAAAAAACCTGACATCATCATAGTCTAAAAACTCTGCGAATCTTTCAATACAAGCCTTCGAGCTGTTCTTTCCGTTAAAAAATACATCGCAAATTTGTTTAAACAGTTTATTTGGGAAACCATCCGATGACTTCTGCTTTCCTTCTTCAGCAACAAATTTCATCAAAGTGCACAACGAAAATTCCTTTATGTTCTGCGATCCAACACTTAACAAATGTAAGAGCCGTCTTAAGGTCAGCAAGTACTTCTCGTGGAGCCACAGATTGAAAACATCTCCAGGATCTTCGCTTCCTTTTACTGCTTTCCTTTGTTGCAGTGAGAGGTGCAGTTTGCCACGTGAACAAAACGTTGAGAAGATTTTGTACACTGATCGAATGAATGCGAGCAACACTTCTTCTTCCTGGCTTTCTGATAGCTCTATAATATCGACTAGGAAGTTTGAATTAGCATCGCTTTCGAGAATAGCAGTGGTCTTGTTGTTGACTTCTTTGACTACGCTCGAATTATTACAATTATTGTCCGCCATATTGGCGTGCTGAAGGCGTGCTGCATAAGTCATCCGCTGACCAGTTATTTTAGGACTGAGGTCGACGGAGGCGAGCAGAGTCACGAAACTTCCAGTATGAGTCACGCAAGCGGTTGAAGAATGACAATTCTACCTTCAATCAAATTAAGACCTTGTCACTGTATTTCTGTAAATGACCAGCTCCCAGATTGCTTGATAGCTTAGAGATAGGGAAGTATGTGGCGAATCGATCCGGCATGGGTGTTCAAGTCTGGGCTCTAAGGCGGCAAACGGTACAAAAGTCATTGACAGTGCTCGACTCCTGATCTAGTGTTCTGGGTTCGGGTCCTGGCCGGGGACATTGTGTTGTGTTCTTGGGCAAGACACTTTACTCTCACAGTGCCTATCTCCACCCAGGTGTATGGGTACCGGTGAATTTAATGCTGGGAGTTACCCCGCGATGGACTAGCATCCCATCCAGGAGGGGAGTAAAAATACTCCTAATCGCTTCATGCTACAGAAACCGGAGGTAAGTGCCGGCCTGATGGGCCTTCTGGCTCGTAAGCAGAAGCTTTTAGGCCTAATTAGGTACATTTAGCATTGGTAATCGGACAGGGTTGTTTCCGTCAGTGGTAAAACACTAGGGAGTTTAAGAAACCACGACGGCTACGGCGACGAAAACGTCACATCAAACTATAAGTTTGAGCCATCCTAAATGTTTCGCGATGTTTCCATCCTTTTTACATTGTACAGTATGGGAGAAGTATCCTATAACCAGATTGGTACGTACGGATTTGAAGTACGGAGAGAGAAGGAAAGATTCACTGTTGTTTGTCCACGTTGCCGTCAAAACCTGAAAAATTGGTCATTTTACATTGTTGTTTTAACGAGTACAGGAGAGAAATGTACAAAAATGCGTGCCACACGTGAAGCACGATCACTTTTCTTCTTTTAACCAGTAATATTACTGCCATTTGACATTGCCGTTGCCGTAGCCGCCCTGTTTCTTAAACTCCCTGGTGACTTGTGACCTGGCCTGTCTTTTGTACCTGCCCACTCCAGGGCCTGTTCTCAAAGTCCCGGGAGAAAAGCAATTCGTGAAAATAAACCTGTTCATTTGGTAGATTTGATCTTTGAACATATTTTCAACTGCTGAGGAAAAAAAACTGCGAAGTTGCATGCCTTGGAACGTTTTTTTTTGGAAGATACAAAGCGTTTTATAAATCCCCGATATTTGTATCTTTCTCTGTCCTGTGGAGGACAAGGTCGTGGACCGAAAGAAGCGAGGGACAACGGAACAGGACTGCTGAGTTATCGGGGAAGGAAATTTGGGCTGAAAAGGTACTGCTAGTGCCTTGATTGCTTAGCAAATGTGCTGGTGTCGTAACAATGAATTGAATGATGCAAATCGATGTGGTGTCGCTGTTTACGCGACAGATGAAACCGCATCGTTTTGAAAACCGTTTCCACTTTTGGCAGGGGTTACAAATTGACACGGTTTCGGCAACAATCTCGATCAGAAGGTGTAACCGCATCAAAAACGATGCGGTTACAAACGAAACCGTGTAAGCGCTGCTTCTGTTACTATGGCAGCGTTTACACGCGCGAACGAAAACGATGCGGTTACACCTTCTGTTTACACGACACCGATCGAGACTGTTGCCGAAACCGTGTCGATTTCAAACCGCTACCAAAAGTGGAGCGTTTTCAAAACGATGTGGTTTCATCTGTCGTGTAAACAGCGAAACCGCATCGATTTGAATACGGTTACTATTTTGGCGCGAAATTTGCATGTGAATTTAGCAAGTAGTGCAGCGCTCGCATATACCATCACGACTTGGATTTTCTGGCGAAAACGATTCCGTGTAAACACTTCCAAACCGCATAGATTTAAACTCGGGTTTGAAGTCATGAAACCGTGTCGATGTAAAACCGCGTTCGTGTAAACGCTGCCTGACATATGATTCCGACTATCTCCTTTCTCCCCTCCTCTGATAACAAAGCGTCCCCTCCCCCCCCCCCCCATCACAGCAACTATGGTCGCGCTCATGGAAACTGGACATAGCGTCAACAACTGTGACAAGCGGATATGTACAGAGGTCCTTGCATCGCTCTAGTATGTGGGTAAACACAAATTGCAAGAACAATTCGTTAATGTTTAGGGGATATAAACAAATTGGATACCGTTATTCCAGTATGGGTTGATTCAAGCAATGAAGAACTTTTCCAAGGTTACTATTCAATTTTAGAAGGCACTTGTCGACTGTGATCGCGTGGATGAAATGTACATACTACACACCTTTCGTTCGCTTGCACGGCGCTTGCTTCTTATGAATTAAATTTCCGCTTTTTGCGAACTAATTGATATATCTTTTTGCATTTTCCACAGGTAACAACTTTATTTTGAGATGGATTTAAAGTGGGAAATTCCCGAAGAAGAAAGAACTCGCCATGATACGTTATTTTTCAGCCAAAACCCTGACGGCAGATATTTATCCGGTAAATAAGCGCGCTGTGTGCACTAACACATCGACGGCAGCTGATCTAAGAAATTTTACAAACAAGAATGTCTTTGATATTTCAGGCGAGCAAGCCCGTTCGTTATTCATACGATCGAAACTTCCCTTGCCGGAACTAAGCAAAATCTGGTTTGTATGACTTTTAATTTAAAATGTTCTTACAAGCAGTAAAATGATACTTTGCATTTGCGAGCATTTGATATGTCTTATTCCATCTTTAATCTTAATTAGGCAGTGAAATTTTATCATAACATTCCCGTTACATCGTAGATTATTCAGCCCTTATGATGCATAAATGCAACATATGTTAAAGAAACAATGGGAATGATAAGCTTAATAGTCTTTGTTTTGAATACAAACTTAATTTTCCATTTCCTCTAATTATAATTTGTCCTTTGCTAAGCTGCATTATCTTTTGTTTTTTTTATTATGTACACCACAATGCATGCACGTTCGTTTTCCATTTTTCAAGGTTTATCTTCTATCTTCGGGATTATGAACCATAAACTGACAGTATCACGTTCTCTTGATATTTCTATTTTTGATCGTTATAATTTCATCATCAGGCAAATAAAGTTGAAGAGGCCTCAGTGTTAATTGCTGAACACTCAAGTATCAAATGTCATGGGTTTTGCGTGTGGGTTAACTGGAAAATGTCTTCTGCTTTTTCAAAGTATCAAAGTAATTTGTTTGACTTGATATTTACAAGTTTTCTATTTACAATTAAGTGCTACATGTACGTATGCAGAGATTTTGAAAATGTGACCTTTTTGTCATGAGAGGACATTTATTGGGAATTTCGGCTTTGCAGCTTGTCGGTCGTAAGTTTTTTGCCATAAGAATCCCCATATCCAGTTCTTTTTGTTCTATTTCATTGTCTCTCTATTTGGCTCCCAGATTTCAGATATCAAACAAGCAAAAGCAAAAAAATTGAGAGTGGCTAAAAATAGGAATTTCAGATGGCACAAGGCTTTGATTGTTTTTTTTTTTTTTAATTTTACCAAGATTTGTTGAGGTTGAATACAATTCTGAGAAACTTTTGTTTTTTCTTCTTGTAGCTTTGACAGTCGCTTTCATTTCCTGATAGTGTTTTATAATATTCAGGAATATTCTAGATCAGCAGAGTTTGTGATGTATGCTGAGAGCTGAGATTTTATTTATTGATACTTGCTCTTAATACTAGGTAGAGGGAATTTATAGTAATAAATGTGTATACTGCAGTTGAGTGTCAGACTGCTTTCCCTCTGTCAATATAGATCCCTCTTCCCCATGTTTTAATAAGGCCTGATTGTTACCAGTCGTGCAACCAAAAGCGGGAGCCACCCACACAAACTCAATAGAATCTTGATCATTGCATCTTTGGTTAGGACAAAAGACATTTATAGTTTACCACAAGTTACTAGGTCCATATATGTTGTTTGTGTTTATGATTGCATTGCTAGTGAGGATATATTACACAACTTATTATAAATAAATTGGAAAGTTTTAGATAAAAACAAGTTTGCAGATGTTGACTTGCTCATCAGGATTTTCAGTTGAGGGAGATTTGGAGTAGAGGGTTTTAGAGTCTTTTCTCCTTATTTTTGCTTTAAATGGTAATTAAAACATTGCTTTGTTAATTTTCAAAGGAAACTTGCTGACATTTCAAGGAACAACATGCTGGACATAGCTGAATTTGCAGTAGCAATGCATCTTATTCAGAGCCGTTTAAAGGGCAAAATCATCCCCGAAAAATTGCCAGAGGCACTCACTCCTGTTCATTCACCAGCTGTCAATGTTCCTTCCATATTGGGAGAAGAGAGAGAGGCTTATAGGAAAGCTTTCCTATGGAAAAGTGATGCCAAGTTAGGCAGCTATATGGATGGTGAGACCCCTAAAAATCTTAAATTTATACTTCAATGCCAATTTATGCTCTGGGCCCGGATGTTTGAAAGCCGAGTAACTTAATCCAGGATTAGCGTAAACGTTTCGCTAGCGTAAACGTGTCTCACATTTTCAACTTTTTGGTGAAAGTTTCTTTCACTTATTTTTGTTTTTCAAGATTAACTTATTCTAATGTAAAGTTTTGCTGAATTTCACCGTTGAACAGCATTTGGAAGCACAGAAATAAACTCCTTGGTTAATTTTTAATCTGGGATTAGTGTTAATCGGCTTTTGAGCAACGGGGCCCTGATCATTTTTGAGTAGATTATCAAACTCTTTTTTCAAAGGGACAACTGTATCTCAGTTGACATATAATATCTAAAGGCTCATAAAATATGTGTTCTTTGTTTTTTTCTAGAAAGGAAAATATGAAGTGTTTGTCATTTTCCAATATGCTTGAAATTTAACCCTTGTTTAATTCTACTATCCCTACTGTACTACAATATTATTGCACAACAGATTGGTTTGTAATAGTTAGGGAGTCAGGATGGCTTAGCGGTTATCAGCTGTGCCTTCCACCTCTGCAACATGGGTTCAATCCTCAGCCTGAGGTCAAATGTAGTTTCAGTCTATCTCAATCTGACTCTGAGGGTTTTTCTCCGGTTTCCTCCCTGGTCAAAATCGACTTTCACTCAATTTCATCTCCTGGCTGTGGATAACCTCTGGTATGCTTCCCTTTTGTTGAATTGAATGAATAAATTTGAACTGAATTAGAAGTAGGGGTAATAGTAATTTTGTTCAGAGGCCTGGGGTGGGGTGAAAGGTGCCCTTTTTCTCCTGCCTCACGGAGGGTGTGAAGGGCCGGTTGCAGATCAATGTTTTACCATACCTGAAACAACCCCAACCTTTACAAAAATGCTAACCTTAGGCTTAAACATTATCTAAGGCATAGTGTTTAGGCCTAATGTTAGCATTAGTAAAGGTTTGAGTTGTTTCCGCTATGGTGAAACTATGACCTGCAAGTCCCTAACCTGCAACCTGCAGTTAAACACACCCTCTACCTATCTCAAGTGAATCCAGGCTTTATGCCAGAGTGGATTTGAACAATAATCAAACTTATTGTTTACAACACTCACACTGAAGAGCTAGACACAGGTGATTTGTCTTCCAGAAATCCATCTGCACTTCTTATTAGGGCGAAGGTAGCAGATTGCTAGAGTTAAATGTTGGTCTCTAGAATGAGAAAAAAAAAATGTTTTGAAGCTTAAGTTTGAAGCTAGCTGCTTCCCCAAGCGTCCCTCAGCTGTTTCTCTGGATTGTGTGACAAAAGGTGGTTTACTCAATAAGTGGTTAACTTGATTGACATACAAGGGATTGCTTAGTAGGAGTCAAAAGTTTAATGGACTTCTAGAACTAAATGGTTTCATTGCATAATTAATTTGTAAGACGAGGCAAAATCTGATATACTCTTGTAGAGTGCATTACCCTCAGAAATGTGCAGTTTTGTTTTGGGAATAATAAACTTAAAGCCACTTGGTTTAACCTAAAGGTAACTTGTGCAACTGCATTTGATGATCTTCTGACTGGATAAAATGAGCTTGTCAGAGTTTTCAGCATAATTTCCTTAATTTTCAGGAAACTATTGTCTGCCAAGTATTGTACTAGATCATTGTTGTAACAGTATATAAATTACCTCTTCCCCGGCCTGTCATCATCATCATCATCTTTATCTTTATCGTTGTTGTTTTTATTAGGTGAAACAGCTTGTTCTATTCTTATCAGATCTGGTCTTTCAGAGGATATACTAGCTAGAATTTGGTAAGTTGAATGTAGTCTAAGACTCCTCACTAGTTTGGAACCAATCATTTGCTAAGAAAAAGGTAACAAGGCAGGAGAATAAAGATGAAAGTCATATACTTGAACCATGGTTATGAAGTTATTTTACAGTGAAAGATCATTGTGGTTTAATAAAGCAAGCCATTTAGGCAGTTGGGAAGAACCTCTATTAAAGTGCCTTTGTTATATTACTGGCTCTGTGAGTGGGCGAGATGAACCAAATCCCGCCCTGTGATTGGCTAGATGGAGCGATCTTGCCCTCTCGGGATTTCTCACTTAGTCCTGCAAGATCAAAGATCATTTTTTGGTGTTTTATCCCATTTAATAAATCCTTTATTGACCAAGCTTCTTCTGCCAAGATGGCTGGATATTGGCCTTGTTCATTTTTGCATGTTTTTGGACCGAGACTAATAAACACGCAAAAAAAGAACTTGCCCAATATCCAGCCATCTTGAAATCACACTCAAGGTCAATAACCTGTATTTCTTCCTCAGGAATTTGTCTGATATTGACAGAGATGGAAAACTCTCTCAAGATGAATTTTTTGTGGCTCTTCACCTGACAAGATTCTGCAAGCAAGGTACACAGTTATGTACACTTAATGGAAGTTCCTTAGTTACTTTACTAACATTGCTTTTTGAAGTTCCTGTTATTATAAGGAGTAATGAGTAGAAAACCTTTAGACCAAACAAATAAGTACAAATAAACAAGCACAAAGAAAACCCACAAAATTAATAATAAATGACTGACAAACATCCTCATTGGTTTCCCCATTTTATGGAAATCAATTATGGCTTCTAGAAAATAATTAAATTTGTAGGAAAAGCTTTTTTTCAAAGAAAATCTAAATAATTTTGGTTTTAGCATGTTTGCCAGACCTTTTACAGGGAAGGCAGCACCTTAGGAGCTCAATGTCTTGGAAGTGAGTCAGTTTTTTTTGCAAAGTCCTGGAGTGAACAAAGAAAAGAGAAGAAATAAACAACTTCCCCCTTATTTTGTCTGTTACTATATATAATTATGATACTTTTCAAAGGTGAGCAAAAGCTTATCAGGATCTAAATGAAGTCCCAGTTGGGGGCTATCCAAGATTCACTGTTGCTTAAAATAACAAGGAAGAAAACAATATTCTTATTGTTAAATCATTTAAAGATGTGTTAGAGTCCAGATAATAGGACCTTTATATTGGCTTGTTCTTTGAAGCTTTGATACTGCCACTGATGTTATAATAATAATAATAATGATGGTTTATTAAAATATTCAAAAATAGCACCCTGGTGGTGAAATACATATGAATTTACAAGTATACTTTAAATATTAAAAAAATCCAAAAATCTTACATTTGACCTTAAAATTAAAAGTCTAAAGGGACTGGGAATTACAAGAGTCAGTATATATATACCAATGAAACAAGATGCTTAGGTTTGCTTGATTACAAGGACTGGGCGTTAGACGCCATTGTTGGAAAAAAAGATTTTTTAAATCTTTCAGTCCGGCATTTAACAAAAAAAAATCAAAAAGGCCTTTTTACTATAGTGGCAGTAGGGGAGCTTTTCATGATCAATGCAACAAATTACATTACATTGTATGAAAAAAAAATTGGTGTAACAAAGAATTTGAATCATTGACTATCCAGATCCGCTGGTGACTGCAGCCCTATGAGATGTCCTTGAGGAGAAGTGCTTGGGAGTGATTTATTTTTGAGAAGCATAATACAAAAGCCTTTTTCTTTTTCTATTAGGAAACTCGATAGATGGGTCTGTGAATGTGAGAGCAATTCTGTCGCAACAGGTAATAACATTATGTTACTTAATCATAATTACTTTTTAGGCTGTGTCAATTTCATGCATCCCAGTAGTAAGAATAAAGAAAACCTGAATTTATTTGTTGGATTTGAGCCTTGCTTTGTGCAGTAACCTAACATGACATCTCCTTTTTTTCAGATGACAGAGGACTGCTATGATACAAAGAAGCTAAGGTGGCCTTTGGTTCTTATACTTTTTATCAGTTTTGATTGTTTATTTGAAATGTTTGATTATTGTTTTTCAGACTAGCAGAGGTTCAAACGGAAAAGAGAAAACTTCTTTCACTAAAAGTAAGACTTCTGTGGATCCTTTAAAGTCACAGTGGTCGGCTAAACCAGAAATGGTCTAAGCAGAACTTTTTTATGACTTCCTGCCTTTTGCGACTTTGAAAGATCAGAATCTCACAAAAGATACATGTATGCAACAACATGGCAACTATATCTGGGAGATGATTCTAAAAAAAGATGAAAAGTAGTGATATGGGGAGCAGAGGTGGCGCAGTGGTGAGAGCACACGCCTCCCAGCAATGTGCCTTTTTGATTCCCAGACTCAGGGTCACATGGTTGAGTTTTTTGGTTCTCTAGTGTGCTCAGAGAGGTTTTTCTCTGGTAAAAAACCCATGATTTGATATGTAAAAGTACAAGGAAGGATTACGTTTTTGCAAACGTTGCCCGTGAAGCACTTATATTTGAACAGACTTAACTGATTAGAGTGTAATGTGAAGTGCTAGTTTTCTTCTACCCCATAAAAAACATGTGAGCGTTAGCCCTACTAACGGAAATGGGCCCACACGACTGGGTGGGAATTGAACCCACGACCTTCGGGTTAGATCACCGCTGCTCTACCGACTGAGCTACAAGGTCAGACGAGCGCAGGCCGTGGGAACTGAAGATGTTCAAGTCACTGCAATGAACATGTACAAGTACAAGGAAGGGTTACGTTTTTGCAAACGCTGGCCGTGTAGCACTTATATTTTAACACACTTAACTGATTAGAGTGTACTGTGAAGTGCTAGTTTTCTACCCCATATGAACCATGTGAGCGTTAACCCTACTAAACGGAAATGGGCCCACACAAGGACAGAGAAAAACTCTGACCTAACATGACATCTGACCAGGTTTGATATGCATTGATTTGATTTGATTTGACCCCAATTAGTGCTTCAGTGCTAAGTGCACTTGGTCGTTATACTCATTGACCTTCTGCTCATGAATGGGAGAATATGATGCCTTAACGCCCGTTTAAACGGTTTCAACATTTGACCAGAATTCGTTCAACAAAAGTTGAACGGATGTTGGGCAAATTAATGTTGGACACAGAAACAGAGTTTCTGCGCAGGCCGTTCAAACGGGTCCAACATAGCGCCGACAAAAAAACCAACAATTTCGCGAACTTTGATTGCGAGGAACTTAGAAACCATGTCGTCCAGGTAAACTACGCCTTATTGACTTTTGCGGCCTGATGTGACCATGTGTGTGTTCTTCAATGATTGTTGAACAGAGCAGAGTGTTCAAACGGCCCTAAGACCATTCAACATTTTCGAGGACAAAGGCAAAGTTGAATCGATGTTCAATGAAAGTTTAAAACCGATTTAAACTTGATTCAACACGTTTTCAACAATGTTGGACGACCTGTTCAAACGCACTGAACATTTGGTTCAACAAAGTGTTGGATGCATATTGAAGCAAATGTTGAAACCGTTTTAAACGGGCCTTTAGCCATCATTGGACTGCTGATGTGACAATCCCCTTGAAACAACTGTTTCAAAATGTAAGATTTCTGAGTGAACTAACGCCCACTGTCTGTCATGTATCCCACTGCTGCCACCATTTTAACACCTCGGGTTTTTGCTCTGGCTGAATTTTTTTGTTTTCTGTAAGGAAAAGCTGTGTCACGAAATAGCTGGTGGCTTAGATGATGATGCAATGGCAAAGAAAGTCCAAGGCGAACTGGATCAAGTTGAAAAACAGATATTTGATTTGGAGAAAGATGAAAATGACTTAAGACGGGTAAGAAGACGTTACAGTAGGGAGATCCTCCTTTTTTTCGGTTCATTTGCTTATGCCTACCCTCAGGTCCCAGAGGTTTTTCTTGAGCCGCGAAAGAACCGCGAAGCGGCGAGAAGAGAAAACCTCTGGTTACCTTGGACTTGAATCTCACTTTCATGCACATGCCACCTGTCAAACGTGTCAAATTGATCCAATGACAACTTAGCAATCACGCGTATGCTAGGTATTGCCAATCTAACGAACCAATCATATTGATTTGCGTGCGTGTAAAAATATCAACCAATCCGAGCCTAAGGGTCAGATCCCAACCCTGGTGTCTGCATGAAAGTGAGATTCAAGTCCAGGGTAACCAGGGATTTTTCTCTTCTCGCCGCTTCGCGACTCGTCTTCGCCAAGGAAAACCTCTGGGACCAGGTTAGCTTATGCCATTTTTCAGCAACAAA
>NC_090878.1:3914361-3929361 GCF_036669935.1 Montipora foliosa | reverse complement strand
CAATTTGACGAATCGAGTATTTCATAGACTTAAGACTGGATCATTTCAAGGGGAAAAATCTAGAATGTGTTCGTCTTTAAAAGAGATGTATATAAAACCCTTGAGTGTTCTAGCGTATTCCTCAGGATCTGAGTTTCACCCCAACGAATTAACTACAGATGACAATCCTTGTTAACTTGCGATTCGACAGTTTAAAACGATCGCTTTCTAATCTTTTCTCATTCTTTAACGTCATTTCCCGATGTCTCCAACGGAGGCTATCTTGTCAGATTGATAATACTCTATTGACCAGTCAAGCATCCTTGACAACATGTCACATTAGCATGCTGACATTTTTACAATATTTGCATTTGTTCCGCAGACCCTACAACAATTGAAGGACAAGTCAAAGAGAGAGAGTTTCAAACCATTCGATCGTAGTTTTCTGTTAAAGCGACAACCCACCGGTGAAGACGTCTTCCTAGGCGCAAGTCATTTGCACAGGGACCCGCTTTTGGACCACAGGGACATCGAAATACAGAAATTTTGGATCAAAGATTGTGATTTAAGCGGTAATTTCGAGAATTGTATGCGTAATTTGCGGATAGTTTGCATGATTTGGGGAAACAAACCGTAGACTAATCCTGATCTTAATTGTAGTCGATGTTTCAATTGTTTAGCGTTCTTTTCGAAAGTATTGAAATAATTTAATATTGGCGGAAGCAAAATGCGATCATTCAATATAACCAACACGAACTAACAGAACCCTTCTGTCGTTCATAACCAACATATTTCCGAAATTATTCAATCGATAATTGGGGTCGTCGTTCACAAACCATAATAGATTGGTTATTTGTTTCAGAAAATTTTCAAAAAACATATTGGTATTTTATCAACAACAAGCATTGATTGCCAAAAATTATTTTCGTGGTTTGCTTTTTGTATCCTCTGCAAAATTATCGCTCACAAATGCGATCAGCAATTAGTTCTTGCTAACAATTTGTTTATTTTGTTCAAGGATAAAATCCTCTTTTCAGTTATTGCGTAGAAATACGTAAATTTTAAGCGGGCGCGAGATATGCCCGAAAGCAACGATTGCTTTCAGATATGCCTATTTGGCATCTGCCATTTTTGCCGACTTAAATAGCTTCTTTAGGGATATTTTCATTCAATTTAAGTTTCCCGATTTTATGTTGGCCAATATTTAGAGGGAGTTAAATTTGGGATGTTAGTTCACGCCCATTTCTTTTTTTATAAGGTTAATTCTGTCCCCGGGCCAATAGCAAATTTTTTGTGACCTCAAAGGGACTTGAAGCCTCAGTTCAAAATTGTTTCCAATTAGTCGAATATTCTTCACGGAAAGTGTAATATTTCCTTGTTAGCGTCATCTCAACGATACCGTCTCGACAACGTATTGTAAACCATAGTCGGAGAAGTGTAAACAGCGTGTTTCTTCGTTGCAAATATTAAGCGAAGAAAAATAGATGGTTATTCAATGTTGCCAGTTGAGTTTTCGTATTCTTGCGCACTCATCGTGAACTGAGTTAAAAAGAACGTTCGTCTGTAAAGAAAATGTTGAATTTACTGGTAATGACGCCGCGGGCATGCTCGGTAAAGTAACTGTATTTGGGATGCGCTTCTGCAGATTCTTGTCAGCTAGACCTCTTAACATAGTTTAAGCAGTGCCCCTAGTCTAACTTCTTGGTCCAAGCAGAGTTACTACTCTAACTACTAACTCTGGTTCAAAGAGACAAGCGTGCAGTATACTGCTCGCTAGAATGCCAAGGACGTTCTTCTATATTTTCAAAGGAACCTTTTACAGGAAAACTTTGAGCCCACACTACTGGCCAACAGGGGCCCACCATGTTAGGTGCTTTTGAACACCGGTTTGTCTGTGTTGTTGTGATGTTAGTGGACCTTGTAGCGTCATATCCAGTGCGAAACTCTTTAAGATTTATTAGGCTTCTAGATTCCACGCTTGTTTTGTTTCGTGATCGTTGAAGCGTGGCCCAGTGACGTAATGCCTGTTCGCGGGATTCCTAAATGCCAATTGTTGATCACACAATTCTATGGGAAAAGACATGGACGATCGGAGCTGGAATAAACTGGATTTATAGAGGCCTGCATGCAGTAACTTTTCATTAGTAGAATTTTATTTACGTCATAATACTGCAGTGCTGCTTTAAGACTATTTCCCTCTTAACTTGCTCCTTTATTTCTATCTCACGGGAGGTAGAACATAAGCTCACAACTGACCAGCGCCCAGATGGCTTGAGTGGCTCAGTGGCAGAGCCTTGTACTGAGAGCAATCGCCAGGTCATATGTTTAAGCCCTTTTTAATCCTGGAATTTTTACAGACTTCTTTGCAAGTTCTCGTCGAGCTGCTATCGTTATCGTGGTTATCAATGCAGCCACACGAAAAGCAACCACATCTCATAAAGAATGTTACTTAGGTGTTATTGGAAACGTTTGTAAATGGCCAGCGCTCTACTGAAGAATTCAGAGCGTCAACGTTTGAAATGCATGCTGATTTCAATAAGCGTCACGAAGTGTCCCCTTGCAGAGTCAGCGTTTGCATTGAAGTGCATCCTTGCCTCATTTTTAAACGTGAAATTATCCTGAACGGGGCAATTAGAATTAGATGCCAACCATTTTGGTACAATGCTTGACGTGCAGTTTGCCCAAGTCACCATCGATCAATACAAAACTCAATTCACTCTCATGGCTTTGCATTCACCAACTTTTCATTTCACCTCTCACCGCATTTCATTTCAAGCAGTACGCAGGGCGTCTATCAGCCAACGTTTTACCGGGGTATCCTCGTATTACTCCGTAGTGTACCACATAGGTTATAAGCTTGATTGATGTTCGGAGCACTTGGAGATTTTCCAAGTACATGTACACTTCTTTTTTCAAAAGAACGTCTAATTTGGGAGCTGAGGCTGGAAGTTCTCCAATCGCAGCAGGTGGAAACACCGCAGTGAACCAATCCATATTCGTAGCAGTTCCATGTAACTTGCTCAAAGCGCGGGAAAAATCGCGGGAAAAATCGCGCGTGCAAGTCGCGATTGGTTGTGGGTTTCTGTTTCATTGGTTGATAAACTGGTGCGAGATTTTAAAAGCAATCACCAAGTGTAGTAATTGCAATCGCGTTATTAGTTTCGACAGTCATTTGAAAACTGCTCTATTGCGTTACATTTACAATGTCAACAGATTTTGGAGTGGCAATATCGGAGGACCACACAACGACAGATGTGTCGCAAAATACAAAACAACCCCAGTTTGACCAAGATCAAGTAGCCAACGAACTAAGTCACATCCAGTCGTTCACGAACACTTCAGCAATGTCATCAACTATTTCTTCAGACATTAATGGCAAAAGCAACGCGGAGATCAAACCAAAGGATTTGAATTCTGTTGACACAGAAAATAACAACGACGGTATTTTCAACATCTGTGGAAGCGAAGCATCGAGGGAGGAACAAGAAGCCCAGACGAGCTACGACAAAGACAAGGTGGAGAGAGTGATGGATCACGTCGTTTCGGTAAGTTGTATTTTGGAAAAAAAAATTGGTGTTTTCATAGTTGAAAACTGCTTTGTGAGTTTGTGCAAAGTAATTTCTGTTCCTATTTTGTATATTAGCTCCAGTATTCAGTATGCTAAGTGGCCGAATATGCGAAGACAATCTCGTGTAGAATTGATTTCATTTTTTTCAGGCTCTAACCTCCAGCGATTCTAGAGCGTTCGTGAACTTCTTGTTATTTTTTGACGCTTTGTTTGGTTGAGTATATTACACTGTGACGGCGCGATGGTTGGCGCGGACTGTTCAGCCAGGTTTCCATGTAGACAGCTTTTATGTCTATTGTGGTGGTGCCTCCCAGAATCACTACCTTCACGCCTCGCGCTGTCTCTGCGTATGACGCAGCTGTATCAATATTAAATTAATGCTAGTGATGTAGTGTTGCACGAGGTGGCGCTATGATGGATTTCGAATTTTGTGACTCTAATCCCTTCTAGGGGAGAGAAACTGAAAATGTCTTTGCTACCTCGTACTTGTAAAACGGGGCCAAGATCCTGCTTTCATCTGGCGTCTTGGTACTTGTTCGACTTCTCCTTGTTCGGCGGCAAAAGGTCGGTTTCCACGCAAATCCCAATTTACCTCAACTTTTGAGGGTCTCGAATGTATGTCGTTTGACGTATGAGTATATTGGTCATCTACAAAAGCACCTATTTTTACCTATCATGCTTCATCTAATTGCAACGAAAGCTAGTAAGTTTTTATTGATTTTCTTGATCTTAAGGCTGTGTTTTGAGGAAAATCAATGTCGGTGCTCATGCACTCGGTTGTTGTTTACTTAAATCAAAACGTGTAAACTGCCTCAACCTTAAACACCAAACCTAGAATTGCCGTTTAAAGTTCTTGATACCCCTGGACGTAAAGATCTCTAATTATAACTGTACGGAAATTGCATTGAATCTTTATCTATTTCAGTTTTATACAAACTCTTGAAAAACGCAAAAAAACTGTTGTTCAAATTATCGTTGTTGATTCACCTTTGCAAACACTACTAGTCGTCGTTTGAAATATTTTAAAGTGTAGCACTTTGCGGTGTCCTCACTTATTGAGTTTCCTTGAACTATTTTTCTCAAGAGCAACGAGAGGATGAACACTAATGCCTACGCTAATGTTTGTCCTCAAGACAGCCATAACAGTAACTAAACATTCTTTCTAGGACGAGATAAAAGACATTTCAAATTGTGTTCATTAATTGCGTGATGCGGTATAATTATCTTCACATAATAGTTTACACTTGAAATTTGAAAAGCAAACGCCGAAAAAGTTATCCCAGAACAATGCAAATGTAAGAATATTGCACATCAGTATTGTATCAGACAAAGAACTTCTCTATGGACGGATATGTTTAAATGTTAGCCGACCCGTTCATTCAGTGGTTTTTAACTTCCACACAGAATGCTTTAAAATCGACAGGCTCGTGGCTTTTTTGTTTTAAGCAGTGTGGAACTTGAAGTTAATTTGAAATAACAACTGACGTGTGTTAGAAATGAATATTAAGCTCACATACCTAATACCGCTTTTGCATCAAACCAATATGTGGAGGGTTGCTTTTGTTAAAGTATCAACATTGGTACGTGAGTTGACGTGCAGACTGGCCAAAGTATCACTCAGGCTACGCGTTACTAAGCGCATTTCCCTTTGCTTTAAAAAACGTTTTCAGTTTGTCGAGTTTTTAATTTTTGTGAGTCGCAGTTGTTCAACGTGGGTTTCTATGGAAACGAAAAAGAAGGCACACGGGCGTTT
Source organism: Montipora foliosa (assembly GCF_036669935.1). NCBI lineage: Eukaryota > Metazoa > Cnidaria > Anthozoa > Scleractinia > Acroporidae > Montipora > Montipora foliosa. The sequence continues at coordinate 3,924,061 of NC_090878.1, read as the reverse complement.
AAGACCGCCATGACGAATGCACCAATTACGGCACTCTGAATAGGACAAAATGCACGTGCAGGAGAAAAATAACCCGTGCAAACGTGTAATTAAGTTGGGAAACATTTGGTTTTGACTCGGACCTAATTTTAAAATGGTTAAATCAATTCAAAACCAGAAATTAAAATGCAAACTCTGTTAAAGTCATAGTAAAGTATTATCACTTGACTGTGACTATTCAGCACTCATTTCCAGGAACACTCGTAATTAGATGCACGCCCAATTTTGATATCCAACACGAAGTGTCGCGTTGAGCCAGTCTATTTATTAAATTTTCGATCTCGGATATTGCATTTCTAGCTTAGAGGCCGGGTTGCTCGAAGCATGATTATCCCTAACTAGCGTTAAATACCATGGAAACCTATGAGTTTTGATACCTCTTAACCAACGGTTAGCGCTAACCAGGCTTCGAGCAACCGGCTTCAGATTGGTTCTCTCATTCTCGGTTGTAAGCTGATATTGTTCGTTTTCACTCACGTGATCAACAGCCATGTTTTTCTAATCACTTTTCAGCAATAAAAAAGGGGGGTCACCGAGTTAGTTTTTGAGACATGAGCAACTACATCCAAAATATATGGTATATTTGCTGGGCTTTCCCGTTGCCAAGGTCACTTATTACATCACAATAATGATCACATCTTGTTTGGAAATAATCGTTGTTTCATATGGTACCATAAAATTGCTGTTACGTGATACAGTGTTGCAGGGTTGTATATAACAGCCGGTAGCCGGCGAAGTTCGCCGGCTTCTCTGTAAGGTTTCGCCGGCTACTTTCATTGTTTGAAGAGTCAAGACATGTAGAGGAGATGATGTTTATGAGGTCTAAACTACTTGGGCTCAATACAAATAAAAATTTGCAGTGCCTATCTTTTCTGAAAACACATAAAAGACTTCTGACTCAAGGGCAGTTTAAAAATGCTTGAGACTTTCGTTTTGAAAAAATCTTGCTGCTGTGGCGGGAAAGTAGGAACAATATGATTTGTTGTCCGCCATATTGGATTTCGATATCTTAAAACACCCCCGATCTTACAGGAAGGAAAAATCACTCAACGAAGTTTTAGTCCGCGCAAAACTTCCTTTAATCACGCCGCAATCATAAAAAAAATTGAAAACAAAGAAGCACTTTCAAAAGGTTTGTTCTCAAACCAGAAGGAAATTTACATATGATGTTCTGCTAGCAACACCCTCAGCCTGCATTCACGCATCTCTTACCACAACTCAACTGAGGAACAAAACTAGCCCCTGATCATTCACTAACCGCTCCTTCGTTTTCACTTCGAACCTTTCAGTTGATCATTTATAGCGAACGTAGAAGCTGAGGTCTCGTAGACTTTATTTAAACACTTGAACGTAACGCTCCTCGGAGTTAAATCCTACTTGCCCGCGTAAGTGCTCGTCCTCTCGAGGGCATCTCTACGCTTCAACATGACAACGGATCTTTATGGAACTCCTAATCTCTTCGGAAACAACTACATCAATCTTAAACCGCTCGAGTGATTTTCAATTTTCGAAATTACTACAACCAAGTTCCGCAAGCATATTTTCCCGCTAATTACACAATGGAACGAATGTGTGCCATCTTCACACCTAAACAGGATCGAAACATTCTTTACGCCATTGGCCAATTAGTATCCTCCAATCAGCTTCTTTATTCAACAACCAATCAGAAGCCTTTGCTGGTCTAGTCCTTCAAGTATGTGCCATGTTTACAAGTTGTCAAGTGGCAATATTTGCCATGCTCGTTAGCTCCAGCAAAACCACCAAAAAGATACAAAAAATATCACTCAACTTTTTGTTTATAGGGTTGTATTATTGAAATGTCGCTTCGTCTTTCTTTAAGTAACATGGTTTTCATAGTATAATTGCAGCTTGATTCATCCCTCTAATGTCTGAGTTTCATGGCCCAAAATGCCGGGAAATGCATTTCCTGGCATTCAGTTTTCAAAAATTTTCCGGGAGAGCATGCCCCCGGACCCCCCTAGAAGAGATGGGCAAAAGCCCATCGTATGGGTCCTCCGGACCCACAACCGTCTACTTTGCAAAAAACCCCGGCTACTTAAAACCTTAAAGAAAACCCTGCAGTGTTGTAGCATTATTCGATCTAAGTGTTGAAACTCTTTCAAGCCTCCTTAAGGCTGCCCAATTACATTTTGTAGCTGTGTAAGTTTCAGTTAAGGTTTATATACGATGCATTATTGGCCATGTTGTTGCCCAGGCAATGAAACAGCGTCCATCTTGTCAAAACCCTCTCCACCCAGTTTTCACGTAAGTGGGTTTGTTGCCGTTTTAGTGCTCAAAATCGGCAGCGTTCACCACCTGTCCCGCAAAAAACGCCGAAAAAGTAAACGCAGGAATGTATAACGGTGGTGTACCAAGGTGTTAACAGTCTCGCGTTTGCGTGGATGGTGGCTTAACACGCATGGGTGGCTCGTTACTTTTCCCACACGTTTATTTCACTCGCTAACATTAGATTCTTTTTTTTTTTTTGTCAGGAAAACAACAACTACCTCTTTATGAATGGCGCATCTTTGGACAGTCCCCCTCATTCTGAAAACAGGACTGATGACGAAAAATCTAACTCTCTTTTAATAGCGGCTACAAAAGACTCTCGTATCGATCAATCCAAGAACGTCGGATTGGAAAAATCTGTTAATAATTCGGACCAACCAGGTAAGGACGTCGCCCCCGGACGTTCATCGACCTCTTTTGACATTCCTGTGGAGGGATTGGTGGAAGTTAACTCTGAATCTACGGTGCAGTCCTCAGCGGTTGCCTCAATGGCTGACGTCTCTGTTAAACTTGGAGATGACGAGGAATCATTCCAAAACGAAAGCAGCCGCTGTAATGGGTATGTGTTCCATTAGGAGTGTAATCAATGGAAAAGAAAATCAGGATAGATACCGAAACTGACGCTTTCTTGGGTTATGGGACATTTGCCATTGGATAAGATGAAAATTTATGAAAATTTGAGTAGTGTTCTCTGTTGCAATTCGCTCTTGTTTGGGATTCCTGGTGCCCAACTTAACCGAGTTTCCACCGCATATAACCTTTCCTTCTTTGGAATAGAATTACCTTCACATATGGCGTATTCACAGCATTTTCCACTGATGTTCACAGTATAAGCGCAAATTATTTCGAGCTGTTCTTGTGTCGTGTCCTCTCGTTTTGTTTTTTTTTGTTACTGCCTGTCACGAGATTTTAAGTTTCATTATGAGTTTCAAAGTTCAATGTTGTTTGGATGCCAGCGGGTTCTCACACATTTTCTCATAGTGACTATGCCCTCTTTCTCTTAAACAAGCCTAAAAGGAAGCTAACATAGGACGAAAATTTTAGAGAGTATAAAACATGTTTTTCCATTCGGTTTCCGAAGCGAAAAGGGCTCTCATTGTTGAATCAGCTAATCACCAGGGCCCGGTTGTTCGAAAGCCGATTAACTTAATCCAGGATTAGCTTAAACTTTTGTTTCATGTTTTCAGCTTTTTGGTGAAAGTTTCTTTTGCTTATGTTTATTTTTCAAGATTTACTTCTTCTAATGTAAAGTTTTGCCAAATGTCAGCGTTGAAAAGCATTTGGGAGTAGAGAAATAAACTTCTTGGTTAATTTTTAATCTGGGATTAGCGTTAATCGGGTTTTGAACAACCGGGCCCAAGCCCCTGCAATGTTTCATAAGGGGTGGTTTGCACAAACGACACAAGCATTAGTACAAACAACACGAAATGCCTAGGGCTACGGAAACGCGGCCTCAGCCTACACCATTGGCTTAACGAGGGAAGCAAATCTTACTTCACCCACTAAAGTGTCTTTTTCCGTAGACTGCGAATGGCAACAGAGAAACAACCAAATTTAAGGTTTTGACGAAAACGCGACCATGCATCCGTAAATCTTTCATCTTCTATCTTAAAATGTTTACTTCAAAACTGTTTGCGCCAGTCTAGTTATGGAATGTTTCGCCTTTATTCTCTTAACGAGATAAAATAATCGCCGGAAGCTATAGATATCGCAAATTTGAATTTCGAAGTAACGTTCAGTTTGGCTGATCATTCCGATGTCGCCTACTTAAACTGTCTATTTTTCTCTCTAGTGCTAGGATCTCTCGAATACTAAGGAAAATCTTCTCACTTGAAACTTTGTATCGCAAGGATCAAGTACAACTGTCTTTCATGTTGGATAGAGAAGACATTAAGCGCTGGAATGACGCAACCTTTAGACATTTTTAGAAAAGAACGCGGTCACTAAAATACCTCGCGTTTGTAATCTTTTCGGGTCAAAGGGATTTCAGTTATGGTACTGTATCGAGTGTGAAAAAGTAGAATTTGGTATCAACTGGTCGATAAGGTAAATTGACCAACACAAAGACAGCCGTTTTAAGGTTAAAATTGCAGCAACGAAAGAGACCAAAGAAATCTTCTTTAGAGCGAGTTTCAATCGAGTGTCGTAAAACCAAAACCAAAGTAATTACTTTGGCCAATCAAAAAGGACGGAGACAATCCAATAAACCAATCAAAACTCGAAGTAATTTCACGTAGCCGACACAAAGCGCGCGAAAATGTGCACGCGCGAGCCACGATTGGTTTTGGTTTCACTTCTGATTGGTTGAAAAAATGGCGCGAGAACTTTGAACCAATCACTGAGTGAAGTAAATGCAAAACCAAAGCAATTCGCTTATTGCTTTCGACACTCAATTGAAAACCGCTCTAAAGAAGAAGCGGCCCCCATTCACGAACAAAATCGTCTGGTTTTGGACAGAGTAAAATCTATTTGTCTCACTTTCAGGATTGAAAGTGTCAATGCCATAATTCCGCGGAAGGCTAGAAACTAGACTGATATATTGGTATTTTCCTTAGTTCCTAAAGACGATAGTTCCTTCTGACTTGAATGAATTTATCTTCCAGGGAGGCTCAACCACCTTTATCACCAAGCAGTATGACACAGGAAGAGCTAATTCCTTTAGTTTTGGCGGAAAAGAAGAGAAAAGGGGAGGAGAGAGCAAAGCAGAGGGAATTTAATGAAGAACTGCAACGAAAAGCTCGTGAAGAAATGAAGAAACTTGATGAAGAGTCACAAAGAAACGCAGAACAGAGAAAGACGACATTTGAAGAGGAGAGAAGAAAGCTTGAATATCAAATGTCGCTGGCTCAAGAGGGACAGGAACAGAAGAAAGTGCCAGTAACAAGATTAGAAGCTGGAAGAATTATTGAGCGAGAATTGGAAGAACAGAGATTAAGAGAAGATTTAACACGCATTGAAATTGAGAGAATGAAAGAGAAGGAAAGAGTCGAACTCGCGAAACAGAAATTTAAGTCTGCGAAAAAGGATCAACATCCTTCAGCTTTTCAAAGCACAGATTTGATCCAAACACCGATTTTTGACGAGAAAGGTGATTATGTGGATAAGGGAGATATCCAAGGTGTTCGCATTTCCACTAAAAGAGGCAGTGTTGTTGATTTGATCGAAAGTGATGTTTCGTTTGAGTCGATCAAACCATCCGAAGAAAGTGTGTCTCATTCGGAGCCCTTTGAAATCTCGTCTCAACCGCAGGCAAAGCCGCAGTCGCAATCGCAGCCGCTCGCACAATCGCATCACCAGCCAGTAATCAGACGGGCGAAGGATGGAGGAAAACCGGCACTAAATCGTTTGACTGAAAAGCGGAAAAGCATTGTCGAGTTGGAAATCGAGCGACAGCGAGAAAGAGAAGAAGAGACAAGAAAGGAAGCGGAATTGGCGCGGCGTATTCATGCAAAACAACAGGGGGATGGCAAAAGTCTTGGCAAGATGAGCGAAGAAACGAAACCGAAGGACAAGAAGAGTTCGGTTAAGCCTCCGAGCGTGCAAAGGAAGACCGAAAAATTTGAAAAGAAGTCCGAAGAAGTGAAAGCGAAGGAATTTCGTCCTAAATCTAAACCTGAGAAGAGTGTTCCGTGTGTCAAGAACTCTGAACCGCAACCGCAGATTGAAGAAGAAACTATCAGTCAGTCCAAAATGGAAATGATTATGGCTACATCTTCAGTCGGAGGTGGGATTGATGCGGTAAAACAGCGAAACGAGAACGGAGCTGAGAGTTCTTTGAAGATAGATGAGACAGAAGCTGATGGAAAGAGAAGAGAAGAAAAAGAACTTTTTAGGCAAATGCAAGAAGAAGAACGTAGAAGACGAGAGGCGCAGAGACTAGATCTTGAGAGAATCAGAAAAGAAGTGGACCGAAAGGAAGCGGAGGAGCTAATGCGTGCAAAGCTGGCGAAGGAAGAAGAGAAGAAGAAGCAAAGAGATGTTGAGCGTAAGATGGCGGAAGAGCGAGAAAAAGACAAAGAGGAGATGGAAGAGATGCAAAAGCAGGACACGTTATCTCGGAGAACAGCGTTTGCAGCCCACAAATTGATTTTAGAGCAGCGTGTTTTGAAAGCGTTGGAAGAAAGCAGTCAGGAGAGTACTCTTGCAAAACGGCGCGCATCCAGTTTTGATGACCAAACGGATTTTCAATTGCAAGGCGACACTCGTTGTTCGGAAACTCCTGAAGGGTTCGATAGCGGTGGGGTTAAGCTAAGGAAATCAACTTTTGAAAAAAATGGAGGTACAAAGGAATCAAAAGAAGACATGCGGAAAAAGCGATTTTCGCTAAATCTTGATAGTGCTCGCCGTGGAATGAACGAGCGCGTACCCTGTGCCATTGATGGAGTAGCTGTTAACGAATCGCAGGCCCAGGACATTAGAGGTGGAAAGAAAGTTTCGAATGACGGCGGTTTCTTGAAGGCCAAAAGTATAGGTGATTTGTCTTTGAAAACAGACGGGAGAAATGACGATCTGGGCTCGCATCCGGTGTTGTATAAGGTTTCTTCCAATCGCGATGAAACTGATTCGGTGGACGGCGCATTGCCATCGTTCTCCGATCGCAGAATTCAAAGAGAACTTGAGGAACAGCGCATGCGTGAAGCAACCGTGAAGCAGGAAGTTAAAGAAAGAGAAAAATGGCATCGACTGGAGGAGGAAAAAAAGAAAACGTCTGAGCCATCCGTGGCGGGCAAGAAGGAAATGAGCTTGAGTGACATCAGAAGAAATCCACTGCCTAATAAAATTCAGGTACTGAATAGCAGAACCCTTTAAAAAGATTGTACGATTCCTAAAGGTTTAGCAGTTTGTAATGTTTCTCCTGTTGCATTTTTCCTCATGTAACTGTAGTTAAACAGAATGGTGTAATAGTGTTTTTTTTTCTGCTTCTGAAAGGTAAAAAAGCCGCATCCTTCATCGAATCGAGATTCTCTCACTCATTCCATGGCTGCCCATTGGGAAACAATGTTGCATTCTGTCCCTAATGGAAACGAGGCAAAGTAAGTGGCTTACGAAGGAGAGAAGTGGCCTTCCCCTTATCTGGACCATTTAAAGTGCCCTTATAAGGCGCGGTGCGCTCGACTCCGGATCGAGTGTTCCGGGTTCGGGTCCTGGCCGGGGACATTGTGTTGTGTTCTTGGGCAAGACACTTTACTCCCACGGTGCCTCTCTCCACCCATGTGTATAAATGGGTACCGGCGAATTTAATGCTGGGGGTAACCCTGCGATGGACTGGCATCCCATCCAGAGGGGAGTAGAAATACTCGTAGTCGCTTCATGCTACAGAAACCGGAGATAAGCGCTGGCCTGATGGGCCTTCTAGGCTCGTAAGCAGACTTTACCTTTACCTTATAATAAAAAAAATTACTTCCTTTTTTTCTTCAGATTTTGAAAGCACCTGACTGTCAAACTTTTGAGCATTGATTTTTATCCAGAGGCCGTTTATTTTGATTGTAAGTTTTAGGATTTCACGGTCCGCCATTACTTACGTTCCGCAAAGCTAACCGATTGGACCTCAGAGGGTTGAATCCAGGGAAAAGTGACGTCAAAGACTCACTTGGTTAAAATTTCAGCGTGTTAATACAGCTTATTATAAATGCAAAACGCGAGTTTAAAAGTATGAAAGCCCAAAACTCCTGTGCTGCATATTAATTATATTAATTGATCCCAGGGATAACACAGACCAAAGGAAAAAGAGTGTGATCGAGGTAAGTTATTTTATGGTCTAAGTTAATCAAATGTGACTGTGAACTCGACTGAACTTGTTTTGCAAGGAATGATCTTCGCATTCGTGCGAGATACAGGGCGAAGTCCAAAGATGTCACCAAAGTCCATCCAGAAATGCTCTAATAATTGTGGTTACACACACCTTGGGTTTGGGGCCTTCCGGTGGGTAAATGTCTTGGGTTTGGTTCAGTTCAGGTTTCATGTTACCCTTGGAGATGCAGTAACGCAGTAAAAGACTCCCCTCAGGGTAAAATATAATTAGATATGAATTCACTGACGTTGCAAATTAATTCTGCTTTACGGATTGGCTAAGCCACCTCAGTGAGCAGATAAACCGAACTTTTCAGTTCAGGAACTGTCATGGGAAGTTCTTTTGTTCTTTTTGATGTATCCATGGAAATAACCCTAGGGTAGTTTCGGTCTACGGAAAGCGGTTAGAAACAAAAACGTCCTTGCCCTTGGGCAAGCGCGATTTACCCATGGGGTAAAAGGGCTAGGGTAACCACAGCTAATGACAAGTCACACCGATCCCCTGCTCTTCTGCCCAACTTCAACATTAGGGGCCCGTTTCTCGAAAGTCCCGAAAAGTTTTCGGGCCCGAAAAGGCAATTGTGAAACTGTCAACCGCTTGTTCTAGAGAGCAGATGTTTTGACATTTTTTCAAGGTAACAAAAAGCAAAATGACTGTGAAGTTTAGCGACATAAATCCTCTCCGTTCTTGAGATACAGAGGGAATTGTGACACCCGAAAATGGCCCGTAAAGTTTCGGTACCTTCGAGAAACGGGCCCCAGGCTCGTGTTACATAATACAGACAATCGACGTCAGAAGGTGTCCCCTAAACTCTATTCATCAAGAAAAGATAGACAGCTGCATGTACTCTAGTCCAAAAATAATGCTAACCCTGCCACTTAAAATAGAGTGTTTTCACTCACGTGATCAGTACCCTTGTTTTTCCACCGAAACGAAAGAAAACGTTTGCATGCCAATAGAGGATCAGTTGGGGACACCAACATGGCCGGCGTTCCATTGTTTAGGCCCCGTGACGTCACGTGAAAACACTCTATAGGTAGAATCAACGGGACACTTCGTGGTGGATATCAAAATTAGGCATTCATCTAATTACTTGCACGCGTTTCTTTGAAGATTTTGTTAATGGTGGTGGTGGTGGTAGTAGTAGTAGTAGTAGTAGTAGTAGTAGTAGTAGTAGTAGTAGTAGTAGGAGTAGACGAACTCCTTCTTCTCATTCCTTCGTTGTAGTTAGAGAAAGAAGAAGAAAGACGAAGAGAAGAAGAACTTCAAAAGGAGAGGGAAGTACTCTTGCTGGAACGTAAACACAAAGAAGAGGAGAACAGATTTCTGTTACAGGTAGTGTCTCAATATTAACGATTCACTGACAACAAAACAGTGCACTTTAACTGATTTTCCATTTCCATTTTATCTAAAGAGCTGGTCATAATTTCAGAATGTTTAAGGGAACCTCCACTTCAACAAAAAAAATAACTTTAAATGACAGGAAATAACCTTTACAGTCAAACCAGTGTATTTTTTTGTCAAAGAAAGCGTTTGAATTGGCCTTTTTTTTGTTTTCAATTTCGCGGGCGCCGCTATCTT
>NC_090878.1:3866861-3911861 GCF_036669935.1 Montipora foliosa | reverse complement strand
AGGAGCCTCCTTTTTGCTTTTGAAACTTCATAACCTTTTCAATTCACTTCAAAATTATTTTTGGCACAATATTCATGTACTTGATTACAGTGATGCTGTTTGTGTGTGTGAGTAACCTAATAATTGTTTTTTTTATCAGAAGTAATGAGCTATATGATATTTGTGGCAAGTGTTAATTCGACACAATCGAAACATATTCTTTGAGTGTCATCACTGGCGTGTCTTGTTTTATCTACTTTTTGTTTACTTTCATTAATGAAAAAAAATGGAAGTAAAGGAATTTTCAGTTACATGAGGTAATTACAGGAAGAAACAAAATTAATCTTGACTTGCTTGCATACAATTTCCCGCGCAAAGTGAAACTTACAAGAACGTCCTCACACTGAAATGTGATTGGTTCTCTCCATTGTCTTGGCCCTTTTTTATGTGATATTTGATTTGATATGGATTATTTGGTTTATGGATCCTGATTGAAACCCGCTCTAATGTCTGAAACCTCAGGCTCCTAATAAAAAGACTGGGTAGCAGACGTATTTCCGGTTGTCTACTAAGAGAAACGACAACCGGAAATATGTTCGTCAAGCGGACTACCTAATAAGGAACTATTTTAATAACGGCGCTTAATGCATTTAATTTTTAATGTTAAAACTACACACACTCAGCAACCGTTGAATATTTTCAAGAAAAATATAGAACCATTTACGATTTTCGAAGCAGATGTTTTATTAGCTTAGAAATAAAGCTAAAATGAAATTTTAGCGTTAGCTCGTGTTGACAAATTGCCGCGTAAAATTTATCATATTGAGATATATATTAATTTAGCAATACTTTAAGTAATCTTTACCCACAGGGCTATAGTTGGGAACTATTTTTGTATATACGCGTTTGTACTGAAAAAGATGTTCGGTGTTAACCTCGCTGAATGAAATGAAGACATTTATTTTTCGATCTTGACTCGGCTTGGCTCGGCTCCCACGAGTCTCCTAGGACTCAGTGGTAGAGCATCCGAACTAGTAATCGGAAGGTCGTAGCTATAGGTTCGACTCCTGCAAGGGAGCACTCGGATGTTTTCCGAGTATCTCCGAGTCAACATCGAAAAATGAATGTCGTCATTTTATTTTTGGATACTATGGGAGACTTGTATTTGTTATCTAGCGAGTAAATATATTGCCTATTACACTGCGTTCATTTGTCAAGAATTACATCTGGTTCAGTTACATGCTGATTCTTCACTCTTACAAGAAGCAAAACGTGAGTTGTTTCAAGAAGAATGGGCTTCAACTTTCCAGAAGAAAGAACTTAATTATCGCCAATTTTCGTTTTTCAATTCTTCTTATCTTTTCCTGTAGCTCAGTGGTATGCCCGGGCGGTGCTCGGCCGATCGTGAGGTCAAATTTTAGCAGACTCGGAATTTTTCCAACTCCTTTACGTTTATGATCAAATATTCTTTTTCAGAATTGCAATCTGCCAAAAGAGGTTTCCACTGAACAAATTTGAAGTGAGGTGTGTTTCCAAGAACTCAGTCCCGCATTTGTTAAAAAATTGTTGTGAGAGTGGGATTCCCTTTAACAATTGCATGTGACTGCTCTTCTTATTCTTATAGGAAATACTATACAAACTAGCTGAGATAGCGGTGTTTTCATAGAGCGAGTTTCAATCGAGTGTCGTAAAACCAAAACCAAAGTAATTACTTTGGCCAATCAAAAAGGACGGAGACAATCCAGTAAATCAATCAAAACTCGAAGTAATTACACGTAGCCGACACAAAGCGCGGGAAAATGTGCACGCGCAAGCCGCGATTGCTTTAGGTTTCACTTCTGATTGGTTGAAAAAGTGGCGCCAGAACTTTGAACCAATCACTGAGTGAAGTAATGCAAAACCAAAGCAATTCGCTGATTACTTTCGACACTCAATTGAAAACCGCTCTATCTTTTTATATCGGGTGTCTTATGTAAGCTCAAAACTTTAACAGCTGTTTTTGACAATAAACGATGTGTTCCAAATAATTAATGGAGTTGTTATTGCTTTGGGTATGAGGTATTTAGCCTTGTGGCACAGCAAAACTTCGTCATTGACAAGGTGATATCTCAAGGTTCTTTTCGAACTGGACACGGAAGTGGCGAGAGAAAAGAGAGTGCGCATGAATGGAGCATAGATGCGGTGACGTTAGTTCAAGTCTAAATCCAAATTCTTCTGTTCTCACCTCAGTATTTCTTGTTTGTGTTAGGACCTGATTTGTTGTTCAGCTCACTAAGTCAAAACTGCTTGGTTCGGTTATTTAGTTTTCACTGGAGCTCTCTGTCTTCACTAATTCCCTTCAGTCAACCCTGTATTTTCAGCATCACGTTTTTTCCAGCGATAAGTATCATATTTCCCTTCCCTTGTTATGTTTGGCTTTTACCACAGAGGGCGTGGCAGGTGTTCTATAAAATAAATGTACTCGAGAGAGGGTTGACTTCTAGACCAAGTATAGGAGATAAAGGCCTCCCTTGATGACCTCCTGGTTTTCATAACTTTTTTTTCAAGAAGCCATGCTGTCTTTTGTGCGTTCGAAAACCTGGAAATGTGATGTTAACTAAAAATGTTTTCCCCGTGCGCGAAGAAAGAGCCTTCACCAAAACAGTTGATATCCAAACTCTAGAGTCGTCCAATTCTCACCTAAACAGCAACGAGTAGAACTGGATTGGAACAACGCTGGGCTAAATGATAATTATCTTAGACAGTTTTGGTCCCTTTTTAAAAAAGAAATGGAACAAAATCACAAAACCATGGTTACGTTACGTTTGCCTACGTTTCCTCAATCTCGATGTCACTGACTAGTTTGCGCACTTGACGACCTTGGGGGAGGTGGAGGGTATAATTAAATCGGACCAAAAGGAGAGGTAGAGAGGGTCAACCTCAACCAAACCAAATGCGAGAGGGTGTGTTTGAAGATTCAACGTGCCATCAGAGCAGAATCGATTGCCGAAATTTAGAGTTCTTCAGCCCAATGTATCTCAGTATGAGAGTATTCAATTAACAAAAAAAAAAAAAAAAACATAAAACAAAGGGACATTTGTTTGACATTTGCTGGTGGTGGCTTTCACATCCCTGACACTGTGACAGATTATATCGTTGCCACTGAAATATGCTTTAAACAATTTCGAGCTCGTCGACACTGATACGTTTTAAGGAAATGAAACTCCATTGGAGAGGAGAAAATTAAATACAACATAAACTGGAGTGCCGCTCGATATGTGATTCGCGCACATCATTGCGTAGGTGACGTTAGAAGCTCTAAAGAATGTAGCATTGTCGTTGTGGCAAAATTTAAATTCTTGTTGAATAATTAATCGTCTTTTCGCGATCGAAAAAATTCACTGTGAGGAGCAGTCTGTCTGTAAACTCAGAAAGTAGCTGAGACGTAACGCTACAAACGTTTCGACATGATTAAAAAACTGAAGGAAAAGCGCGGCAATTCTCCATCATCAGTTTTGCTCGAAGCTACAATAATAATTTTATTTACAGCCCTTGCTTTGATACTCATTCTATCGTGATCTTAAGGATGGTGACTGTTTACAACTGGTAAAAATCGAGAGGGGTGTTTTTTGTTTTCGTTCATTGGTGATTTATGGCAAGCACTTCACATGGATTCTTTGGTGGGAAGAAGACTACTCGTTTATCTTCGATTCTGGGTGTGGTTAACTCTGATAAGCCGACTTGCTTTTAGTCGTCTTTGTTTAGCAACGTTTACATTTTATTTTCGTAGTCGATGAAGATGGCAAAGGAGACTCTTCTTTTTGGAAAAAATATGTTTCCTCGGTTGTCTTTTGAAAGCCGTAGTTTCATAATGGACCAAGAGAGATGGGTCAATCTCCTCAGTGACTTCTTCCATGCTGCTTGCTGTCTCTACAATAGAACTACGAATCATGTAAACCTGAAAACATTTTTGTAGATGTTGAATTCAGTGCAATTAATGGCCATTTATAGAAACAACACTCTGATGCAAGAAAAACTGCAATGTCTATTCGTCTTTGCGCGTCTTCTCATAATTACGTTTTAATACAAAGACGTTCATGACCAATTTCATGAGTTTTGCCCTCAGCCATTTCGAGTGCGGGTCGTGGTAGCTAATAACTTGAAACTATTAAAATGTTTGACGTTCGTAAAAACCACATCTTCCTCACACGCTTGTTAAGAATCAGTACATGACTCTAAAATATTATGCTTGCATTCAATTCTTCAGCGCTTCATACAGGAAATATCATAGAGCGCAACAAAAAAAAAACATCATTGCTATCGTCGACATATGCGCAGCTTTCAAACATGTGTGACATCCATAAAGATAGAGCGTTTTATTTTCAGGGAAACTGGCTGTCATTTTTATATTGTATTGTTGCTTATACTCAAAGACGAAAAAGACGTCTTTTGCCATGAAAATGATGACATCATTTCGTGTTGATATGTTCATAATTTAATCTAATTATACGATATTGGGAAATTACCACTTTCCAATGGATATTTACCATTGGAAAACAAGTTGCAAAAACCGTTGTAAAAAGAAGAATAGTCTACTACTTTGCAAGTGTTCTAGCAATTTAATGTTTTGCCTGTTGCAAAACGTATTGCACCAAGCAATGTCTTTTGCAAAATCACCAAACGTTTTCTTTTTTTCACAATTGCGCTATTTTTCCAATAAGTCCGCTTCAGTCGCGTTAAGCACTTGCCAAAACTGCAAGGTTGAGTTCCCAAGGAAACTGTAGTCCTGGAAGGATCGCGAGAGCAGCGCTAAATATTCCTATCAACTGGTTTGATAAGGTAATTTATCACCGGCCGTTCGTGTGAAGGGCTGGGACCCATTTTTGTCAGGTGCCGAATCCACAAAGAGGAGGGAATTCAATCTGCTTTTCCTTACCGCAGATGAAGCGAGACTGTTTCGATTATTCCATCGAAGAACGGTACATGCAACAGCGTGTGCATAGTGTTTAATAGACAAATCTATGAGAAACGGTATAAAGACGATGGAACTCTTCCTAAACTAGAACGACTAAATTAAAATGAAGAAGGGGAGAGGCTTCTAAAAAGATTAGATCGAGTATTTCCACTGTTTAACTAAAACATAATTGTGAGAGAGAAATAATAATGTACACAATTCAACGTAATAGCAGTTGAATGGAAGGTGCACGAACAGGAAGAGTTAGTGTCACAATGAGTGAAAACTAAATAAAAAAGATGCAACACGGTTACAAAACTCTTTATACAGCGCGAAACGATCTCACAGTGAGAAATGATGACACTTAATTATTGATTTCGCTTTCTTTTATGCAATTTATACCATCATAAACCGGAATCAGCATCGATAAATGCAGCTGTTCATTATGAGTAACGAAAAGCAAGGAACACTTGTGATGCTTAAAATCTCGTCCCAGAGTCCACTTTTTTTTTTTGGTCAGCACTGAGAAGAGAACACGGACTCTAGCCACTTCCAAGGCAGGAAGTCCACACTTGACAGACTTCCGGCTCGTCTACGCACACGCTCAGGAATTTGAAACAACAGTAGCTGTCAATGGTTACAACAATGGACCTTCACTATGACTGCGCATAAATTGGAAGCGGCCAGAGTCTGTGTTGTTGGTGCTGACAAAAAGAAAAGCGGACTCTGGGGATGAGATTGTGATGCTTATTGAAATCAGTGGGCATCTAATTAGGGCATTTCTGGAAATACAGGGTCAACAAGTTTCAACAAACAGCTGGCCACGTAGCAAAGGCCAAGAACAGAATTAGCCATCAAAGGGTGATAATTATGTAGTGCTACAAATCCCACCTGAGTATTAGTCCCAGTAAGGAAATTGTCCCCAAAAAAGGAAATCTGACCGTGCAGATAACTTATTTCAAATGGATTTCCTGGGATTTGAATTTCAAGAACCTCTCAGTTTTTTGCTTGGGTATAACAACTGAAGTGCACCTAGAGCACACATCATACATGTATCAGTGCAGATAGGCTTATCAACTGGAGTAGGATCACTGAATGTAGTGTTAATGCATTAAATTACAACATTATTATGGTAACTTGAATGAATACATTCCACAGGGGAATACCACCAATCACCACTTTCATAAGCATGTATTGTTATGTACAGTAAAGACTATGTGCAAAAAACATTTTTTTGAAAATCACATTTGATTTCCATTGAATCAACTGCAAGAATATTATGAGGTGAATTGTCTCGTGGCGGTGTTATGCCACTATATTAGGGTCATGGCATAAAAAAGAGAGAGAGAGAGAATTTTTTCCCTGCAATTCAGTCTTTGTACCTCCAGTTCTATATTTTCTTGATGTGACCTCTAAAGAGTAATTTCATTCTTGTGCAACTAAGTGCTATTATATCTGGGGTCCTTGTCTGTGTTTGTTATTGCAATCATGTTCTTTCTGTGCTCACAAATTGGCATGCTGTTCTCATCAGAACAGTAAGCAACTGTAGTACATTGCTTCCCAATGGAAAAAGTCAAAGCAAAAAGGCTATACAGTGCCAACATGGGCCGGCTTTCTGGAGCTTTTATCTCTTCTAAACATCTGTAGTACATGGTTAAGGATCAGCACTGCAGTCAGAATCCCCAGCAACATGCCTGCCAAAACATCACTCCAATGATGCTTATAATCACTGATTCGTGACAACGAGCACAGGATTCCCAGCTGTGCAACCACAAGTTGGATAAAGAACTTGAGAAACTTGCTGTGAGGAAAACTCATTGTGGCTTCCATATAAAGGATCGTAAAGGTCACAGCATATGCTATTGAAAAGCAAACAATAAGTGGCCATTTTAGACCCAACATGGTACTGTAGAATATTATTAATAATTAAAGGCACTAATGCTACTCTTCATGGTGGAAGACAGTAATGGTTGTGTTCCCTTGAACATTCATGATTCATGAATTATGCTGTGCTGGGAATGGGCTGTGGTATCAGAGGATGGCGGAGAAGGTCAGTCACGTATGGGGAGACTTGATGGAGGGATATGGGACTAGGCATTTATTACAAAGGAGCTCAGGACCTCAATGCTAGAGGGAAGGGCAAAGAGGATGGCCTAAAGGTGCAGATTTGCTTTGTTTATAACTTACGACGAGGCAATATCACTATTATTGTGATAAACATCTCCATTATCATGACTGTCATCACTATATATCATCATCAGAAGATGCCTCTCTCACCTAATAATTATGACTAGTGTCACGTGCAAGTTCGCAACAGCAGTTTAAGATAGGGCAAGAATATTTGGGCTGGGAAGAAAGGAGTAGAAACAGGACATAAGACAGGAGAGTATACGTAAGGAACAAAAGAATGGATCTGAGATGTATTACAAAAGTGGCACCCATCAAAGCAAACATGAATATTTTGGCTTTTGCATGTTTACAGTGTTAATGCATCAAATGTGGCAATGTATTGGTAACAATGCAGCGTTAATGCATCAAATGTGGCAATGCATTGGCATTTGAAATTCTCGCCTAGGTGTAAAAAGAAAACTTATTTTCAATGGTACCTGAAAACGAGGCATGCCCTGATGGAAACGATAATCTTCCTTCCCTTAACAGACCAGGATCACCTGTACAAACATCCCCTAATATGTAATTGTGGCTACAGTTGGTGAAGACAGCTGGAGGTGCCTTGCAGATAGAGAGAAAATGCGGTCGTAATCTTCCAACAGTGTATTTTCCAACATCGGTGAGAAAAATGGTGATCAAGCCTCCATAGGTGAAACCTATGAATAACCTTAGTATCTCAATATTGCGGGAATTCAATTTCAAAGGACCCAGATTAAAATGGCTATCTTCCTTGGTTTTCATTCTCGACATTCCCTCCCTTCTGCTGTTGTAAAACTCAGTGCTGGAGATCACAATAAATGCTAAGACAAACCCTACGGAGTACAGCACAGTCGATGGAACAGTGCTTTCTTTATAAGGCTTGTTAATAGTATCATCATCGCAGTAAAATCCGCGCTTGAATGGTGGGATCACGAACTTGAAAATCAAAATTAAGATTTCAACCGCCGCCAAGCACAAGAAATCAACGAGAATACAAATGAAGCGTGGCTTTCGCTCAACAGATGGGACAATCTCACGCAATTTGTAAGCATTCTGAGGAAGAATTTCCACCTCTGGAGCAGGCCGCAAATCATCTTCACTGTTAGCCGACATCTCTGGAAACAGCCTTGGTGACCACGCTTGTGCTCGGTTACTGAGTTCTTTGACTCGAGAGGTGAAGGACACTGTGAGGTTGTTTAGTTTACGCAAAACAGCTTTGTATAATAAGTATGCCCGGACATGGATGCCCAAAATTTGATGAACCGTGGATGGATGAATTGGATGGAGAGAACTGTGTGCAAAGAACGATGAGTTTCGCTGTTCAAGGGGCGCTAATAGGCGAGTAACTCAAATATTGCTAGTATTTAAGCTTACGCAAGCTTGTGCCAGAAATATCGAAATTGATGGTGGCAGTGGACTTAACATCTAAGATCTTACATTATAGTTAAGTTAATTCTAAATGTTTCTGTGAAACGTAAAAACCCCAGCCGTACATGGACAGATGAGGATCGCGTCTTTGTATGAAACTGTGCATACCACAGGTACCCCAAGAAGCAATAGTGTTCTTTGCTGGAAATAAGCTGTTGATCCATGAAAAAAAGGAGATGCTAAAAGGTGAAAAAAGTTAATTTTTTAATTAATAAGTTCTGTCTCTAATTTTGCCTCGTGCAATTTAAATTATATTTCAGGAGGATTTTACGGTGCTGCTTATTCCGCGTTAAAAATCCCAGATCCTGAACCAACACCTCTCATTCTGCAGTCATTTATTCACATGAAGAATTATTCACTTCTACTTGGTATGTTTTGAGACTGTTAATATGCAATAGCACTTGAATGATACAACATCAAGGAAGTTGTCAGAAACGTTGACAAGGCTCAAATCTAGCTGGACCATTTTTTAGCTTATAACCTGTTTGGACAAGGAAAATTGTAGACCATTTACAGTGGTCCTTATCTGCCATGGCAAAATGTACTTGAATGTAGCTTACAAAGTTACGATTCAAAGACCCAAAGTTTCAACGCTCTTGTCTAGTGACTTCCTTTTATATGCTATCAAGATTGTGTTTTTCCTGTTCATTATAAAGCAGCAGGTTCTGCTCCACTTGTTTTCCTTTTTGCTGTAGGTGGCGAAACACCTTGTAACTAACGCCACATTATCAGCTGAGACCACGAGTCAGCCTTTGCTAATGTCTTGTTAACAATCATGCCAGTGGTGAGATGAAAATTGGTCCTCCAATCATTTCGTGGTAAATACTGCATGGCCAAAAATGGCACCTAAACTTGAGATGTCATTGCTGAGAAAAGCTGCATGTTTATTCCTTATTTTTTGGAAGTTTCCATTTCAGTGAAAAGCAGTCAGAACGAAAGTACATTCTATATTATAACATTTGATGGCATTCATGAAAAGATATTCATTAACCAGACGATTTTACTCGTCAATGGGGAACCCCTCAGGGCTTAAAGGGTTAAAACATCACTCATCCAACGGACAACCTTTGGAGTTCTTATACTCGTCCAGACTGGTTTTTAGTCATCTGGGATGAGCGGACGACTGCAAATGTGGATCCCTGAACTTACCACCTCAATAGAACCTTCAACCAGATGAATTTATTCTTATCTACATCCTTGGGCTTATTTGCCTCAACAAAAATGGTTAGCTTGGCAAATTGTCCTCTAAAGGTCTAAAGTGTATGAGGCTATATGAACAAGAACAGCTGTAGCATCATGGAATGGAAACTTTGATTACCGCGATATCCCATGTTCACCAGACTAAATAAAAAAAAAATGTGTGTTTGTTGATTGCAGGTGGAGCTGCAGGTTTGTTTGCATTGACTACTTGTACCTCAGCATCCCTGAGAGAGAAAGATGATCCATTGAACTGGGCACTTGGAGGTGTTGTTAGCGGAGCTTTATTTGGATTTAGGAGTGAGTATAGGTTGTTTGTTTAAATTGCTAGTATCAATAGCTGGATAGACTGCAGTAAAGGTGCAATGGAGTGGATGCTAACATGGCTCTAGATCTGAGACACAAGAGAACTGCTGCTTGCCGGCATCAGTTGCTATCATCTGTATCATTAAATGCAAATCAGTATTTGTTTTGTTCTTTCAAAAACCAAAAAAAAAAAAATCTGTGATGTGAGGCCTTAGTGACTACTTGATGGCCTAGGTCTGTCACATTAGTCTTGTAGCTAATAATTCTGACCAATAGAATACTAAATTGCAATTGTGCAGGGATGTTTGTGAGCATGGCATATCCCCCTCTGCAATTTTGAAACCTTTGGAGATGTCTTTAGCCATTTGATTTTTGTAATATAACAAGCAGGACATTGATTACCGGTAAGTTGAATTTTTTGGCTAAGGAGAATGTTGCCTCCCTCTTACAGAGCCTTTCTGATCATTACTTTATCCTTTTAAAATACAGGGAGCAGTTGGCAAGTAGGATGTGGCATGGCTGCTGCTCTTGGATTCGGTGGAGCTGTTGCCAAGTACATGGGGGTATACAAACACCCTTTTCGCACAGACAGAGTGTTTCTATGAGTTAGGATTGGATCTATCCTGATAGTACAATATTTCATTTGAACATGTCTTTTCCTGAAAATGTTTATGTAAATAAAGCCCTTTCAAATACATCCCCCATCGCTTTGTGTTAATTTACTTTCTAAGTAAGAACAAGATAAACACCAAGAATGAAGGTTTAAGCCAGGTTTATCCTGAAGACCATGAGCGTTAGGGATATCGTGGCATTTGTTCTTCACTTCATGATTTTTGCCGTATGAAGATTGCATTGACAATATTTGGATAAAAATGTTTACAAAACAAATTTGATAAAAGCAACTTTGGAAGCAAACAAGTTACAGAAATTACCATTCCTTGAGGGCTGGTGTGTGACGCGCATTTGTAGAGATTGGTATGTCATCTTATGTTCACCCTTGTTAAGCCATGAGGGTCGTCTACCTGGTCAATGTCTCCCTAGGCTTTTAGTCAATACATTAAAAATAATGTTCAATTGCAATAAATAAAGGTTCTTAACTAACTAAAGAAAATGTTTGAAGCACAAAATAAAATTAGATAGCCAACTTTCACCATTCAAAAATCCAACCAAAAATAAACATATGCCATACGATTTTTCTTCATCTCCGTAATTGCATTGTTCAGGAGAATGTAATTTCTAATCTTGGGTATCCTGTGTATAGGGTGATTTTTCGTTCGCCTGCTTTTTCGGCGCCATCTTGAATTGCGTCACACGTGCATTGATACGTCATATGAGCAAATGACGATCGCGCACCTCGTGATTGTTATTGTTTCTTTCTCAACCCTTCTCCTTGCTTCCAAAGCTAATGTAAAACGCAATTCAATAATTCGAGATTATCTAGTCCTAGTAATAATAATGCTCTAGTTTTCCAGCTCAAATTCTAAATAATGACACATAACAGTTAGTAGAACGGAAGAAAGGAATGCAAAAAAAAACTGTTTGTTAGCTTGGGTAGCAGGCTCTCCGAGGGACTGGGGTTGGGGGTAGAAGAGAGCCTGTGAGCAGGCTAACTATTTATGAAGTGTGGGAATAAAATCAGAGTACCCCAAATAAACCAAAGTTTTCATGTAGACAGAAGAAAAGAGAAGCCCTCGTTTTAGAAGATAGGGATAAAAGGTGAATGGAAATCATTCATATGGAACGTTGCACTTCCATCAATGACCTGCTGTGGTGGGTGCTAATTGTTGAGCTAATTGTGACACAAAAATGGTATTGAACCCACAAACTAGCAAGAACAAACAGCTTGTGAATAGAGCACTATCATGAGGACTCTTACTAAAGATAAAAGACAACTTATAGCTTTTTACACACGCTTAGAAAGAGAGTTTATTAAGGGAATCTTAAAAGTAGTTTTAGTAAAATTGAGGTTCATTTCAGAATCGTGTTTGGTAGTGAATAGCACAATAACAAAAGTCCTTGAAAATTCTCTTAGATGCAATATTTTATCAGCAAAGTTTAGCCCATAATGTCACAAAGGAAGCGTAGGTCATTTTGGAGTTAACCTTTTCAAAGCGAGTATATTAAAAGTGTGAAATATTTGTTGTCAACACTTAATAGCCAGCGAACATTGACGATTTTTCAACTTTTGTTCGCAAGCTATAGGAGAAGTTAGTTTTTTTTTCCTGATGGAAACTAAAATTAATTTGTATCACAAAAATTTTGCACTTTGGAGCTTTGGAAACCTTGATGGTTGTGTATCGCTAAATTCTCGGAAGAAACACTATCAAATGGAGCTGAAGTGTACTTGAAGGATCTGATAAACCACAAAACGACCACGAGTCGGTAGAAAGCCTGCATTGAACCGTTAATTAGAGACCTTTTTAGATTGACGTATTCGTACTCGCAAGAAACTTGAACTTTAAATCTAATACGCATGCTCAGAAAGGAGACACTCGCAAAACAGGGCGTAACGCATACAGAGAACTGGTACCAGTCAAGTGGTGTCAATCTAATTGATGGCCTTTTAACTTAACATAATTGCTTTATGAGGTCACACTTAAGATGAATCTTAAAGATAACACAACGAAGCGAACGTCAAGCTCTGCATACCTCCGTTGAATCTCTCTTCCGACGGTTTTCGAGATTTCTACTGCTTCTTATTTAATTCATCGTCTAAAAAATGGCTTCTGTGGTAACAGTTATCGTCGGATTGATCATCATGGCTTGCGCGTTTGCTGGGTTAATTGTGGCCGCAGATGAATGCACGAGGCAACCCAGAGCTGTGTAATACCAAAATTTATTTCCTATTGCTCTGTGCAATAACTGTGACATTTGTACTTGGTACACAACACTGACGATATAACTGCATTAACTGACTCAAATGCGTACTATAAAGTTGCAACATGGACAAATATCAACAAAGCAATTAACGGACAATAACTGACGATTTCTAGTATCTACCTCAAAACTAGGCAGTAATCCTAATACCTGGACCCACCTAATGGTAAACAAATTATCTATGTTATACATATTTATCAAAAAGGAGTGCTTGGAAATGATGTCGAATTTCCTTATTTTCGCTCTGCAGTGATGAGACAATTTGAATCCATCAAACACGATTGGGGCTATTATTTCTCTAGTGCTACCCGTTTGTCTAACACGACGGCGAGCGACAGAGGAAGGTCGAACGATAGATCGACGATAGAGCATTTAACTGTCCGTTAGTATGTGGTTTCCAACCTTACGCTGCGCAAAGGTTCTTTGAAACTGGGGTAAAACGCGTTTTTCCGTATACAACATGCGGAACGCGACGACAGACTTGTCAAACGACTTGCAAGTTAAAGTAATTCTTCTTCACCACTTTGCCTTATGACTGACATAATCGACCCGGCAACGGACACAGACGGTGTACGGAACAGAAGACTGACGCGGGACAGACTGATCGAACGACCTCCAAATCTAATCACAATAGTTGGAATTGGACGGAGTACAAAGGGTATCCCGAATAATGAAAACAAAACGGGACACGAGACAGAAATGCCATGCGACTTCCACTTGACTAAAAAGCCGGTTGGCATCGGAAAGTTTATTCTTAAACGCAGCTATTGGTAGTGTTTGTAAATATGCAGTGTGTTGGCATAAATGTA
Organism: Montipora foliosa; assembly: GCF_036669935.1. NCBI lineage: Eukaryota > Metazoa > Cnidaria > Anthozoa > Scleractinia > Acroporidae > Montipora > Montipora foliosa. Next base: position 3,898,184 of record NC_090878.1, on the reverse strand, counting down.
ACTTTTAATAGTGAATAACCAGCATTAAGATTGAAACAAAAAGTGCATGTTTCGTTTTTATAAACAGGGCGGGAGGCGTAACGTTAACGGGAAAATCTTGACCTTGGTCACCCGCACAGGCTGAGCGCAGTGAGGTGTATACCTCGATTGGTTTGAACTGGCGACCGAAATCTAGATTCACCGATACAGACCGACCTACAGTTCGGTCAATCCTCGGGTTTCACATGACGTCACGGCTGGTGTCCCGACCCAAACTCTATTATTATGCAAAACGTTTTCTTTTGTTTTCGTTGAAAAACATGGCTGCTGATCACGTGAGTGAAAACCAACACTAAGAGATTTCATATTGGTCAAGGGGCGGGCAATACCGATTAATTAATTCGCTCTGAAGAAGGGTAAACACGCTCGAAATCTTTCTTCCAGTGGTAAACTTACCTTTATTAACTAGTTGGATGCAACGAAATTTTTCTTGTCAGATACGGCCATGTCTGCATTCGTCATTGGCCAATCAGAAACGCGATACTCTATTGAGTATATAACAATGAAAGATCATTCGTAATTGCTCGGGCATACAGACCAAAAACAGGAGCCCATAACACTGAGCCTTCAATTCCAACTAGGTCTATGTAACGGCATTTTCGCAGATTAAGTTATTTTTTAGACGAGTTCTTAAATAAGATTTGACTTGCGCCAGTGACCATGGATAATTATTTCTCATGCAAGACTTATGACAACCTCGTTCTCAGTGTCTCTCTTCTCTGTCTCCATTGTCGTCAAGGAAGAGAGACCCTAGGAACGAGGTTGGACTTGTGAAGCTCGAAAGGTCTGATTTCGTGGGAAAATCAATCTAAAAATAACTCGGTCTATAAAAACGCCGTTCCACAAATACAACGAAGTTGTACGCTCCTAGTCATGGGTTCCTGACCAAAAACCAATCCGATTGAGCCGAGCAGGAGTGGAACTTATCGCCTTCGTATGCAGAATTATTTATGCAAAGTGCGATTGGATGAAATTGACTATGACTGACTGTATTTTATTAATAGACATTTTGCAGACCTAACTGAACTGCGTGACTTTACAAGACTTATAAAATAGTGGTAAAAATCACTATAAAATCTAACGAAACGATTTAAAACCTCACAAACTTACAGGATAAAAACGCGTTAACTATACATTTCCTCTAAGACACACCTGTTTACAAAGGAGTCCGCAAATCTTTTTGTTCGGAATAACGGTTGGGCAAACCTCCTTTCTCTCCTTAAGTCATATCCGACATTACAGCGTGTCGGTAGTAAAGCATATAGTTTATTTGAGGGATCATTCACGACTAACTGAAACAATTTTTTGGTAAGATGGTTTTGATGATCCCCAAGAGCCTCAATCTGGGCAAGCTTAAGTGCTTCACAGTAAGGAACCCGGGGAAAAATACGTGACAGGGCCCTTTTTTGCACTCTTTCGAGGTCTAGTTGAAGATATTTGGGAAGGGCGTAGTGGAATAGTGGGCAGGCATAATCTAAAGTCGATCTAATAAACGCACAGTAATAAGCTACTAGATCTTTGGGTGGAATCTGCGCACGCTTTAACTGAACTAAGAAGTACAGTTTGCGAAATGCTTTCTTCACAAGATCTTCTATGTGATCGTTCCCAAGTTAAGCTTGATTTGATAGTAACCCCAAGCAAATTTGTCTTGTCAACTGACTCGATAGGTATACCGTCAATAAGTGCCCTAGGGAACTTTGAGCTGTTATGACTAAAAGTTATAGTTCCTTGGTCTTGTCTCCGTTTAGCTGGAACAGATTTCTCTTGGACCAGTCAATAACTTGGTCTACGGCAACTTGAGTCTTGCTACAATGACCTTTAGGAATACATTCCGAGACTGTCGTGTCATCTACGTATTTCCACATTTCAAAGACACTAGGCACTGAGAGATCATCGACCATAAGTAAAAACAGCCAGGGACCAAGCTTGCTACCTAGGGGAACTCCGGAAGGGACCTCACCTCAGACAGACAATCTTTGCTAAGCTTTACTCGCTGTGATCTATTACAGAGGGATCACAGCGACTAAAGCTTAATAACCCAATTGATGACGCTATGAGGAATATTTAGCTGTTGCAACTTGTTGGCCAGGATGTGATGGTCGACAAGGTCAAATGCCTTTGTATAATCGAAGAGAAACACTTTTACTGCTGCTCCGTTGCCGTCTGTCGCTTCGAGCCATTTGTGCACCATGCTTATGAGAGCCATAAACAGTGGAAGAGCCAGTTATGGTATCAAACTGGTTAGGAGCTACCTTTTCCTCCAATGCTGGTTTGATATAATCAGAAACAATTAAGTCCTCTGCTATCTTTGAGAGGGTGGGAGTCAGGGATATTGGACGGAGTTCTTTCTTGGGGTCTGACACTTGCTTGACTTTTGGAAGAGGAGTAACGTCGGCGAGCTCCTAAACTGAAGGCAGTTTTTGTTCTTTGTATGAGGCATTCAAAATGTCACTAACTGGTTGCGCTAAGAATACTTTGCTCTGCAGAGCTTCCTTTCCCAGTTAACCGCATTCCGGTAGAATTTGTATGCCAACCCGCACTTATTGGCATGAAAGGCGTGTTGGCGCATGTGTATCAGCTTTTCCAGTTTTACTGACATCCACGGGGCATCTTAGAGTAAATCTTGATCGTTCTCTCTGGCATGATACTACTCAGGCCGTTTACAACAATGTCAGTAAACACTTGGAGTTTATCCTCGCAGGTTGTTTGGTCTCTTACACACGACCAACCCATATCAGCAAAGTACCAACCTAGAGAGGCCATATTACTCTCCCTAACGTCCCTGATGATGATGGATTTCCTGGTGTGCTGGTTAGGAACTCTTATCTTGGGTTTCACCATGACAGTTGCGTGATCAGAGAGACCAAAAGGTGGAAAACTTTCCGGAGCGGAGAAGTAATCGTACATGTTAGTTAGAAATAAATCAAGCGTGGCCTGACCAAATTTAAAGAGAGAAATTAATACACTAAATCGTTTGCGCACTTGTTAGAAATAAAGCGCTTATTCGAATCAAAACAGACTATCACCCAAAAGAAGCGGGTGGAAAAGCAAATATGAAGCGGTTGCAACTTAGGAAGAGGGAAGGGTGGGGTGGGTCTTTCTGCCCTTCGCCGGAACCTCAATAGGTATCATTCCAACCGTAAAAAATAACGCCCTTTAAGGCATGAGAAATAAGGAAGAGTTCCTTCATCAAATAAATAAATTTAATAAAGTCTTTCCATTCCTAAGCTCGGTTATTGTATGATTGCGCCCGGTGGTACCCAAGCTAAAAAATTTGAGGCGGGAAAAGAAATTTCAAGTATCAAAACGTTCCCACTTTATTAAAAGTTTTTTTAAGGCAATTATTTCAAATCGCGGCTGTTGATTATGAGCTTGGTTATAGCCAATTGGTATCTAAGGGTGCGCTTATTCCATAAGCGCACCTTAGGTATCAGTTTCTTTCTTCTTACGTTACCAGTGCGGAGAAAAAAAGACGACTCCGATCATTTCTGTATACATGTTGCGTTACGAAAGTCGCGACGTGAGGATCTCATGTTGTTCTCTAATCAGGCGGTTGATGATTTATTTTCTAAATCGTGGTACAACGATGCGCTGAAGTCCTGCAATCTCTAAGCTAGGCTCGAAGAGCATCCTACAGCTTCGATTTCATCTTTTTCATCAGCTTCTCCAGCTTCATGGCTATCATCATGTCTCCTTTGATTTTCAGTTTACCCACCATAAAAGCTTGCGTCGGATTTAATTCTCCTTTGAACATTTTCACAAAATCCTCAGAATCCAAAATCATGGTGCAACCGACTTCCCCTCCTGGAAAAGAACCACTTCCTGCGCTTCCTGTAATTTAGTAAAATGACATCTAGTCACAAATCACCATAATTTCTAAGCATAAAGAACAACCTTACAATATGAAATGTCAGTAGCTCCTATCTTATTAGCCTGTGTATGTTTGAGGAGAACGGGAGGCTGTACACAGGCCAATATCTCATGGTCTCAGTGACATTGGGATGAAGGGCTTCCGGTAACGGGAAATGCATCCTTAGAACTGGGCTGTCTGTGGGGTTTGACGCACTATCTACAAACGAGCTTTCCAAACAACAGGAGGATTAAACCGAGAAATCTCCTGCAATGAAGATCCCAGTTAAAATATTTCTCACCTGAATCGTTCTCAAGATCTAGATACCAAACTCCTGGCTCTTTCCCTTCCAAATGAAATTCAAAGATGCCCTTCACCGTATCAACGAGTTCCTTGGTACAGGCGCCCTTGATAGCTTCAAACATCTTTGCTACTCCTCCGCTGGGGCTCTCTTGAGATGCTGCCTGCGATGCAATCTTTTGAGAATTGAGCAACGCATGCGGGTCGTAACCCTCGTCGTCCAAGAAAAAGTCCGGCAAGAGCTTACTGCCTGCGAAGGAAAAGAACACCGATTCAGTTGGGGCTACTTCCTCAAGGTCACGGGCGTACGCAGGATTTTTCATTTGTGGAGACGGGAGTCCTGAATTAGCGCCGTACAGCAACAATGTCTGAGGAGAATAGGGGACATTTCCCCCCCCCCCCCCCCCCCAGAACATCCGAATATGCAATTGCAATTTCCTGAATTCTCCACTAGATATTTTGTTTAAAAGATACATAGCAAAATCCCAAGCAATCATCCACTCAGCCTGGTTTTTCAAAGGGGGAAGGTCATGGGTACCCTAGGACCCAACGCCTCCCCCCCCTGCCTACACCCCTGAATGTAAAGAACTCTTGTTTACGTAAGATTGTCCGAGTGAAAATTGTTCCCCCCCCCCTCCGTAAGTGTGGCTTCAGCGAGTGCCAACCCTTTCTTCTGAAGACAAGTCATACCTGGTACGCAGGAGTAGGGTTCAAAATCAGTGACTCCTACATCCCTAAGGACATCCTCATCAATGAGAAACTCTCCAGTCCTAGCTCGGCTGTCTCTTGTTAACACCACATATGCAGCATCTGCCATGATGTCATCTGTACGACACTGTGCCAGTGCGTCTTTACCTCCAAGCATCTGCATGGCTGCAGTAGCTATACCTGACAAGAGAGAGAAATGATCCTAGAATATAAGATCCACTAATATCTGGACAATTTATGCAAATTATTGTCTCTTGTAGACATCTCAGAAATTCAGGTGGCCCCCCATTGGATTCAGACCCGTGACCTCTGCGATGATGAAGCAATCAATGCTCTACCAACTTAGCCCTGGAGCAACACAGTTGGGAGCAGGTCAGTTTGTTGGGCTCATGTCTTCCCATGAAAGGACTTCATGAAAGAAGTGTGAATACGTAAGTAGCTATACCTATTACATCATGTGACCAGAGTGCTAAGAGAATTTTTTCAATCTTCCACTCCCACAACTTCCTTAAATTAAGGATGGTTCCTAGAGACCCAAGCATAAGCACAAGGAAGATATGAAGGTCTACATATTAACTTCCAGTTAACTACTTTTGTTTGTTGTAAAAAAAAAAAAAGTACCAATAATGAATTATTAAAAACTGAGTTTGCAATAATTATTAGTATAAATACACAGGTGATTATACAAAATCGCGCGCTCTCATTGGCTCGCTATCTCGGATTATCAGCCGATAATCACCTCGACGGACAAAATGGCTGCCAGTAGTCGTTTTGCCACTGTAAGTGAAGATGATTTTCGCGTTGAAATGTTTTTTTTTCTCTTTTTTGAAATAATCACCTGTGTATTTATACTAAAACAATTATTCGCCTCAGGCTCAGTGATTTTAGGTAAATATTCACCTTGACTTCGTCTTGGTGAATATTCACCGATAATCACTTCGCCTTCGGCGAATAAATGTTAATGATAGTAGCGCATAAAATTATGCTTGTGTTACTAATGAAAATGAGACCTTGCAGAAACTACAGCTTCGAGAAACATAACCTGCTAGAAAACTACGTTGCTATACAAAGAAGACATCAGTCCTGTTAAGCACTGCCTGTGTCATTGAAATCTATCTCATATCACCTTGATGCAACATTGGCCACCATAATCTCTTCCTGTTAGAACATGTCAATCGTAACATTTTTGTGATCAAGTTTGTGTTCTATCAGACACTATAATTATGTTGAAAGGAAAAATCCTAGTTGATCAGTGAGTATTGTTGCATAATATCGCCTCATTTAACATCCACTCAAAAGCTACACGTACATGTATGTCCCCATTTAATATCCACTCCATTTAATTAAGCAAAGTTCTTAATGGTATAATTATTTGTATCTGCCGTGAAAAGATGGCCAATCTGCACTTGGATCGTCACCATCCTAATTTTTGCAATATTGTTTGGAATCTGTCTCAGTTCTTAGAAAAAAGTACTCGCACATAATACCATTATAAAATTTGTAATAATATTGTTTAAAGATCAGAAAGTTTTCAAATTGACAAAAAACTATCAAACCTTTAAACCAAAGTGAAACAAAGTACTTTCAAAATGCTGACAGACATAATAACTGGCTAAAAATTCTGTATCAAAATCCTGGCACAAGATGCAATCAAGGTTCAGTTTAATGCAAAGAAGACTCAAAAAAGTAGATAAATCCTTCTAAGATCTTACCAACCACCAATACTTTCATCACAAGATACCTGTTTTGGGCCATAAAGCATTGACTGAGATTCCATCATCCTTAAACTCCTCTGCCATTCCAAGTACACACATTGACATTCCATATTTTGCCATTGTGTATGCTGGTAACAAGACAAGAATGATTATTATCCTTAATCACAAACTTGAAAACAATAAGATCACTTTTGAAACCATTTCTCTCAGAGATAAAAATCATGAAAATCTTGATTCCCCAAAAAGACTCAAGACTTACCGACATGATTCTTAAACCAATGCGGTTTCATGTTTAATGGTGGACTGATATTTAAAATATGAGGATTCTTTCCCTTCTTAAGATATGGTAGACATGCTTGGGAGCTAAGAAAAAAAAAAGAGAATCATGATTTAACTCCAATAATGGGAGAAGGGATGGTGCAGTGGCAAGAGCATGCTTCAATTGTGTGAATCACCCCAAGAGGTTTATCACCTTGACTCACCATAAATATGTTCCTCTTGCATTTATGGAATTCATAAGATCATATCTACATGTAGGAAAAACGTAAAATAGTTATTGCCACATTGCAATGTTACTGAGACTGTTGCTGAAAAAAATGTAATTTTCTTTCACAAATAACATAAATTTTATGAAATTAATAATTATTTCTAAAAAGTATTCAAATGAAAGCTACTAAGCATTCCTTTCATGTAAGGCTGTTTATTATGTTGTATACGTTGGTTCTAACTTCAATGGGAAAAATTATCATGTGTGAGCATTCACGAGAAAGCTACTAAACAGAATTCCTCCTGGTGTGCCTCTGGTTTCCTCTACATACTCTAACCTTTTCATTGGTGTTTCTAATGTTCCTGTTAAGCTTATAGCACTGGCATTATTGACAAGTACGTCAATACCACCAAATTTCTTCACTGCTTCTTTTACAGCCTCATTCACAGCCTCTTCCTCCCGGATGTCGACTGCATAAGGGAGACACTTCCCACCAGCTTCTTCAACTAAAAAGAAAGTCAATTAAAGAGATGACAGTTTAGGTCAAGTGTCTTCTTCATGCAGCATAATTATTCAGTGCAAAAAATCCCAAGTTTTCTTTGAGGTGTATGACAATTCAAACATAAATTTACTTCTCAGTGCTTTGCAAATATTGCAATTTTTTTCAGGCAATTAATTGATCAATTCAAGGGATAGATCTAGTGTGGGTTACAGATCTCTCACCACATTGAGTCAGGGTTTTCTAAGTAAATTATTCTGGAACAAGGAAAGGAAAGGAAAGTAAGTTCATTTAAGTGTCAGGTCATTCCAGCGCTGGAGCACAAATTGCGGACTCTGTAAACTGAAATCAACAATTAATGCAAATCGAGTCAAAAGTTGGTTTTTAAGGGGGGAGAAAACTGGAATACCCTGAGAAAAACCTCTTGAAGCAGAGTAGAGAACCAAAAAACTCAACCCACATATGATCTTGAGTCTGCATAAAAGTATCAATTATTGTTTGAACCAAAAAAAAAAAGTTTCCATGGTATTTAACACTGGTTAGTGCTATCCATGCTTCGAACAACCCGGGCCAGGACATTAGGCAACTAGATTTTATCAACAGACCATTTTCGAAATATTAAATATTGAGCTTGATAGTGAGGCAGTGAGGACAAAAACAATAGAAACACGTTGGAATGAATGTGAAAAAATATTTACAAATCATCCACATTCCTTTGTCTTTCTCCTAACTGCCTCACTATCAAGCTGAATTTTATTATATCGCAAAAGGCCTTTTGGCCACCAAATAAAAACCAATTAATAGGGGATTACGATTAGGTTATTAGGTCTATCGTGCAATTAATTGCTATGATGCAATGTTTGCATGACGAAGCAGGTTGAATAATTGAGCCCATATCACAATTTTCAAGCCATTATCATAATTTACCTTCCTTTGCTGCTGTGTAGATAGTTCCAGGTAGCGTCGGATGAGGTTCGGTTGTCTTTGCAGCGATGACGATGTTCGCCCCATCTCTTGCTGCTTTAAGAGCTATCGCCTTTCCAATTCCACGGCTTGCGCCGGTAATAAATACAGTTTTTCCGGCTAGTTTTCTGACCAATAAAATAATAGACGAATATGTAATTAGTTCAACTTGTGAAAGAAAAATTTTTATCGCTGAAAAATACCTAAAAAATAGTAAACTTTTACACTCACCCCGTGTTTAACATTATGAATGGTCTTGTCAAAAGCCCGCACTTGGTCAGCACCTTGTTGCTTACTACATATATCGGAGCTCAAAAGTACCGATCCGGCGGTTGACTTTCCATGGTGGTCTAGGGGTAAATTGTTGGTCTTTTTTGAAGCATTTAAATTGTTCTTTGTTTTTTTTTCTCATTACCTTCTGTCAGCTTAGATCGTAAACAGGTGTTTAATCATCCTTGGAGACCCAGGGGCAGTCAGTCGGTACAGGACAACAAAATCACCGGCAAAATCGGGACTGGCTAAGGTTTCCAAGTCATATCAGTCCCAAGTTCATCCCGACCCGACTGACGGCCCCCCCCCCCCCCCCCGCTCCGCACCCGGCGGGAACTCCCACATAAAAGGGACGGGGGCGCTCATTGTACCTTTTGGGTGTTAAAAAAGCTGTCACCTCTTAACGTGTTCAGCCTCAAAAGGTCCACAGTGGGAGCTTTAGCGGGATTGAGCCGATAATTGACATATTTTTAATTTTGTCTAATTAAAACCCATAATTTGGTACCTCGTAAGGGTAGAAAAAAAAAATCATGCCACGCCCACAAGACAGGATTTTGGTACCTCTTAGGGGTTCACTTCAACATTTCTGACGAGCACCCACGTCCTTTTTATATGGGAGTCCCCCTTCCACTGGGGACTGCCCTTGCATCTCACGAGGATGAATCCAACAAAAAGTAAATGTTTTTAGGCCAAGGGTTAGAGTAAGTTGAAGGTTTGGGTTGTGTCTGCAGTGTGTTTTCTTTACCTTTACTGTGCTGCCTACATTTTAAACTGATTGAGTGGAAACACTGAGACAATGGTTTTAAGAACCAGCTAAATTGTCACTTTGTCTGTAAACAAATGGTTCCAACTAAGAAATCGGCCAAGAATACCAGTATTTCCCAGAGACAATAATTGAAGATAAAGACAGAAAAGCGATTGTGTGACAATTGGTACGCATTTTCAGTCTTTGTTATGTACCCAGCCCGTAGTCTGGTAGTCACGCAACACTCCCTCAAATATCAGCAGCCATTTCGTTGGGGGGAGCTATGTGTGACATAACAAAAAAAGGCTGCAAAGGAGACTACAGGCCTCCACACCAGAAAAAAATCTGACCCATCCAACTGCAGACAATTTTCTCCCAATCGTGTGACACAAAATTCTTGAACATATGCAGTTATATATATATATATATATTTATTAAAAACTGAACTATGGATATCAGATTTCCAGCATTTTTATTGGCCTGCCGGACACAAGCTATCAGTTCATATACCTGCTGTGCCCAATATGGTCAAGGACTGCATCAGCAATAAAGCAAGCTGAAACATTTTTGCAGCTCTGAGATAAAATGGCCAAAAAAGGCCGTTTTTGGACCAGAATTGACCAAGCCAGAAATCGATGCTTTGGTCAACAATACTACCCCCGGGAACACCAAAGAAGAGTTATAGATGCTGAGTTTTAATAAAACATATTAAAAAGGATGGGGTTACCATCAATAACAAACTGAAGTGTCCAATTGTTTCTTCAACATCAGCTGAATGTTCACTTGATTCTATGTACATGTACATTGTAACCTCTGGAATTGCCTCCAGATTGTTAGCGAAACGTCATTATACATAAACCCCTGGTGTGACTCAAATTGAAATACAGCGTATGCATGAACAGCTCGAGACCCTCGTCTGCTGATAGATGTCATGTTGGAAGGGTTCAAGGCTAAGCAGCATGTTTCTGCTCAAAGGATTACAGTGGATTTGCAAATCACGGTCACCAACGAGACAAAAGATCATGGTTGGGATGCACTGAGAAGAAGAAGGAAGGCTAGATTTTTCAACAATGTATAAATTAAGCAACAACGTAATTTCAAGATCTTAACAGAGCACCCTGAAGATTGTACAAGAAGCCATGCACTCCTTCATGCTGATAAGGATGTTTTTAAGTTTTCATTTTTTTTTCCAAAGAAATTTTGCTTACTGGAAGTGCTTCCCAAAGAATGAGGTTTTTAAGCTCAATTTATCAAAGTTTTTAAAATAATTTATTTCAGTATTTGTTTCCTTTTCTTTCTTTTGTAAAAAGACATGGATTAAAATATTGATTGTCTTCAAAGAATTATTTACCCCAACAGTGACATTTCTTGTTTACAAACATTGACATCACATTTCTTTTGATATTTAAATTTGCCACCCATGGAAAATAAGAAGTCATTGTTTCAACAACCAATTAGGTTCTGGTTGGCATATTAATAACAATTAATGGGTGACGTCAATGGGTGAGAAACACTGCTACATATACAAAAACCATTTATACCTTTATAGAAAGAAAACGATTTTGTGACAAGTTTGTAAATGTTGAGTCAACCCAAAATAATTGAAAATGAAACATATTCACCACAATTGCACGAAAAGAATGCAAAAGTGCTTCCAAAAATTCTGAATTTTTTAACTGACACAGTAGGGGTCATGCCTACTTTTGTTACTGTCTTGTAACACTCCCAAACAAAGGTCTTTGGTCTCCTTTGCCCACAACTTTATCAGATTCCCCAAAATTTTAAAGTCACAGAGATATGGACCCAATAACCTTTCAGGGTTGTCACATGCACGGTTGCATTCTTTTTCCTTTCTCGGAACAGCTACATTTTCATTTTAATTGAGTGAACTGTAGGTAGTCTCTGAATTATGGAGAAAACACGTGGTATTTGTGCAGATCACTATTCTTAAAAAGATTTTCGTTTTTTTTTTCCTTTCACTAATTTTTAAAGTTTGGATTTTACTTTTCCCATAAGCTTCTGAAGATGCATAGCTAATATCTTGTGCCCTTTGATTTCGAGTCTATCCAACATCGATAACTGCAATGGATTTAGATGTCCTTGGAACATTCTCACAAAATCTTCAGAGTCCATAATCAAGGTACAACCAACTTCACCCCCAGGAAATGAACCACTTCCAACACTTCCTACAATGTCAAAAAATCAACTGTCTTTAAATAGTCAATGATAATATTATTGTACTTTTCTAATAATTATTATTATAGTGCAACCTCTATTAAGTGGCCACTCTCAATTAAACGGCCGCTTTCTAAAGTTCAGAATTATCTGCTGCTGCTTATTGCTCTTTTACCTCTATTAAGCGGCCAGCAAATTATCCTTTCAAGCGAAACAGTGACAGGAAGAAGACAATAAGAATACAATGGGTGATGACTAATAATGACAAGAACTGCAATTTAATCTCCATTGTAATGACAAGTCACAGGCTGCAAATTGTATACACTTGGCCATCCAGTTATTTTAAGTAAATGGTCCATCAAAAGCTAATGAACCACAATAGATTTTACAATGACTGTTGGTGTAAAAAAAAAGGTCTAAGTTTTGTTTCATGGATTTTTAAAATCTCCACATATAATAAGTATCGATGGCAAGATTTTATGCTGTCACCACTGCCCCATGGATCCCACGAGACTGTTAATTGCATGTACAGTATCAATAATAATCTTATTGTTCCTGATGTATGGGTTTGCTAATTGACCAATAGCCTACTGACCAGGCTAATTTTGGCTGGACGACTCTTTGACTGAATGACTCAACAACTCTCCGACTAAAACTGACCAAATTGACTGAGTGACTGACCAGCTGCTCCAAAATTAAATTAATGATTACCTTCATTGTCCTTCAAATCAAGATACCACACTCCAGGTTCTTTTCCTGACAAATGAATTTCAAAGACACCATTCACAATCTGAACAACCTCCTTGCTACAACAACTCTTTATTGCCTCAAACACCTCTTTCACAGCTACGCCTGGGCTACCTGAAGACTCACTTCCCATCATTACAGCCTCTGAAAGCGAAACAGATGAAAAGAATAAAACTAATAATAATTATTTTGCTTCCATTTGAGGTAGATGAGGAAATGTTAGTGCAAATGACTCCATTTCATGCCATTCTAAACTCACAAGGATGCTGTACCTGTCAGAAAATAAAGAGGGGCACATTTTGGAAAAAACTAGTTAGCAAACACGATAGTCAACATCAATGCCAATGTTGACTCTTCATTTTCAAGGCATTGCAAATGCAATTGATACTTTGTTTATCTTCCAGAGGTACTATACAAAGAGGTAAATGTGTTACATAAATGTGACAACATGTGAACAATGGCAACAGCAAAGATTCTCCTCTATATCAGGCAAGTTCCACTGTGCAGTATTAGCATATTGTCTTTCACCTGGTGATACTAAGTATTGGGTGAAGTCCATGATTCCTTCTTCGGTGAGAACCTCCTCATCATAAAGAAACTCCCCAGTTCTTTTTCTACTGTCTCTTGTCAGCATGACATATGCAGCATCAGCCATGATCGAATCTTTGCGGCAGTATTTCAGTGCTTCTTTGTCATACATCACCTCCACTGCAACAGTAGCAATACCTATTGACAAAAAAAATAACACAGATGCCCAAACTTGCATATGACACCTCAAAATGAATTCATAAGCAACATACCTTTCTTGGGCCAAAGGGCATTGACTGCTATTCCATCATTTTTGAATTCTTGCGACATGCCAAGGACACACAAGGTCATTCCAAACTTGGATACTGAGTATGCTTTTTAAAAAAACCAAACAACACAATTAAGATAGGTACACTACAGGGTATATGTGCTTAATATCATGGTTCATCTTTTAAACTTATATCAAAAATATGCAAGTAATAATTTAGATGTATGCCCAAGGCGCGGTGGCCTCATGGTTAGAGTGCTTGACTCCGGATCGAGTGGTCCGGGTTCGAGTCCTGGCTGGGGACATTGTGTTGTGTTCTTGGGCAAGACACTTTACTCTCACGGTACCTCTCTCCACCCAGTTGTATGAATGGGTACCGGCGAAATGCTCGGGGTAACCCTAGCTGCGATGGACTTGCATCCCATCCAGGGGGGAGTAGAAATACTCTTAGTCGCTTCATGCTAATGAAACCGGAAACAAGTGCCGGCCTGATGGGCCTTATGGCTCGTAAGCAGAGACTTTTTTATGCCCAATTTTGGCGTCCAACAAAAAGTGTCCCTTTTAAGCCTTTGCTACCTTTGTAATTTACAACAATAAGGTAAGGGCAAAGGTTAGCATTATTTATAGCTTATGGTAAATACAGCTGTTTATCCTTATCCTTACTCGATGAGCAGCATTTGGGGGGACACTTTGTAACATTAATTGTTTGTATTTCGAGACACAAGAGATGTTGAAGTCGGCAAGAAGAGCATGGTGACAGTTCATGACGCTTGTTGAAATCGACACCTAATTACTTCCATTTCTGGACATACCTGTCAACTTAGAACTAGATGTTAAATAACTACACCAGCTCACATCACTAGTACTTGAGACACTCAGATGTAAAATCCAAAACAGGTTTGTATAGGTTTAATTACATATTTCTATACACCTTATTCCAAAATGGCTACCATCTTAATATTCTTTTGTTGATATTCAAATTACCCCTTTTTGCCTCGTTTTTAAGCTAAAAAATGAAAAGAATATTTTATCTTGAACGAGGCAATAAGGGCCAATTTGTATGCATGCACATAAATCAGCGGCCATTTTGGAATAAGGTGTATTATATATGGTATGATAGGAATCCATGAACAAGAGAAGCCATTAGGATTTTAACCCAAATCATATAAATTAACTCTGGTTTCAATTAATAATAGGGAGCTTAAGCACGCATGTTTTTGAGATGCGGACGGCAACCGGAAAAGAACATTTCGCATTCCAGGACAGTGGTTTCTCCCACATTTTTACACTAATCATCTGTAATGGAGAAAAGATACTTGGCAATGCAAATGTGGTTGTGTGAGACACAAGTCAAAAGGGAAAACAGCTCACTTCCATTGAGCGTCCATGTCTCAAAAACGCGCGTGCATAAGCTCCCTAATAATACTATAACAGCAACAGAGAATGACTTCAAGGTATTCTTATCAGCTTTTAGTTAGCACCGCCTTTCCATATTACTACTTGATAAAACTCTACTGAGGATGAACAGCTGTAATACACCATCATTATTAAAAGCTGAACTACACATATCAGATTTCCAGCATTTTCATTGGCTTGCCGGACACAGGTTATCAGTTCATATACCAGCTGTGCCTAATATGGTCAAGGAACGCATCAGCAATAAAACGAGCTGAAAACATTTGTGCAGCTCTGAGAAAAAATGGCTGACAAAAGCCATTTTGGACCGGAATTGACCAAGGCAGAAAGATAAAATCAACATCGAAGAGTTGTTGATCCTGAAGTTTTTTATAAAACAAGCCCAAGTAGAATAATTATTATTCTACTTGGGCTTGCTGGATATAAAATGATTATAACCAACATCTATCACCTCATAATTATCCAATGCACCCTTGTAGAATAATATTGTTAATTAACCTTCCAAGAACTAAACTTGTAGTAATTAGTTGACCCTGGGTGTTTTAGCAAGGCAGTGAGAGTAATTAAAATCACCCAAAACATACATACCCACATACCAATGTTGTCTTTAAACCATTCATGTTTCATATTCATTGGCACAGTAATGTTCAATATGTGAGGGTTGGATGCAGCTTTGAGATAAGGAAGGCAGGCTTTAGAACTGTGACAAAAAACATTCAGGGTCTATGACTTTTATTGTGAAGTTAAAGCTTAAGATTTTGAAAGTGTGTTTGCTTAACACCTGTCTGGCAAAAATTTGAGCTTTGATTTTTATCCAGAGGCTGTTTACTTTGAGTGTAAATTTTGGATTTCATGGTCCGCCATTACTCACGCTCAAAACTGACTGACTGGATCACAGTAGGTTGGGTCTACGGAAAAGTGACATTATTTACTCAATAGCCTAAAATTTCAGCATGTAAACGCAGTTTATTATGTATACAAAACACAAGTTTAAAAATCTGAAAGCCTGAAACTCCCATGCTGCATATTAATTCAGTTGAATACAAACGCATTGCATTCTTAACCCTTTCACCCCTAAACCAGCCTAAACCAGTCATAGTTAGTATTTACTCTGTTGAACACCAGATGATTTTACTCATTAATGGGGAACCCCCAGGAGTCAATATGTTAACGCAGTGAATCTTTGATGTTATATTCTCCTCAAACCAGCTCTCTCAAGATTTTAAAGTTAGTAACGGCGGACCATTTAAAAGAAAAATTCCAGTTCAAATATACAACTGTGTTTTTGAAATTAAGGCTTAACACTTGGGTTAATTACAGTACTTAGTGTTTAGTTGACATAGTTTTGAAATTTAAAGTAAAAAAAGATTTGATTTTTGATCATAGTACCACTTTAAGGTAATGAATGCAGTTATATGCACATACCGGTAAAAGCAACAAGGAAATTGTTGACATCTACATACAGGAAAAAGAAACTCACCATAGATATGTCCCTCTGGCATTAACATTACTCATCAAGTCATACCTGGAATAATGAAAAACACATTGACAACAATCAATGGTCAGTCCACACATTAATTTTGCTTACCACCACTGGTCTGTTACATGTAGTATTTTCATCTTACTTTTTCATTGTCGTTTCCAAAGTTCCTGTCAAATTTATGACACTCGCATTGTTGACAAGTATGTCGATACCACCAAATTTCTTCACCGCTTCTTGCACTGCCTTATACACAGCTTCTTCATCACGAATATCCACAGCGCATGGTAAGCACTTCCCGCCAACCTCTTCAACTGTAAAAAAAAGTGTCCCCCAAATCTATGTATAATTAAGTGGATCATGCCTATCTTTTGTATCTAACCTGCACAAATTATTTTATTCACCAATCCTTTAAGGTGGCGAAATACAAGATACAAAAAACCCTAAACTTGGCGCGCAACATTGTTTCCTTGCAAGTTTGGGTCGATGTTTCGCGTTTTTCACCTTGCATGATCAACTTGTCGCGCAACAAAAACATTTGTTGCGGGTTGAAGAAAGTTGTTGCGAAAAGTAGAGCGCAGGTCTACTCTGAGCAACAAATTTTGGCTTTGTTTCTCGTTTTTCATCAAGCTCACAACTTGTCGCACACCAAATGTGCTCGTGTACTAGCAAATCGACCAATCAGCACCCTGCATTTCTTCAACCCGCAACAAATGTTTTTGTTGTGGGTCAAGTTGATCACGCAAGGTGAAAAACGCGAAACATCGACCAAAACTTGCAACGAAACAATGTTGCGCGACAAGTTGAGGGTTTTTGTATCTTGTATTTCGCCGCCTTTACGGGAGCACATAAGCCTAACAACTTGACCTGCTCCCAACTGCGTGGCTTCATAGCTCAGTTGGTAGAGCAATGCACCGGAATCATAGAGGTCATTGGTTTGAATCCTGTTGAAGTTGCTTGAAGTTTTGAGGTGCTATGAGAGACAATTGCTTAAATTGTCCAGATAAGTGTGAAGATCACTTTTATCTTTCGTATACATAATAATTACTATAACCAGCACTTAAACACACACATTAAGCTCATTCATGCATAAGATTATGTTCCATGCATACAGTGTGATTGACAAACAAGAAACGAAACACGAAATAATCAAAGGAAAGTGTGCACAAGCGCAACGATATTGAAAAGCGATAAGTAAAGTAAAGATAAGTAATTACATATACTGGTTGCAGGAATCGAACGGGGCCGAAACCCTGTAAACACGCCCTAGGGGCACCCATGGTACGCCTACAACATTGCTAATTCTGACAAATGTTAAATGCCTGTAAAGTACTTACTTTACCCTGGGTGACAATGAAGTTCTTTCTAAGGACCATGAAAAACGCTAGGTGATTCGGAGTAAACGATTAAGAACGGACAAAATTTTACCTCAAAAATTCTATATTCCTCTGGCAACCAAGGTAAATAATTATTTTAAAGCTTACCTTGCCTTAAAATCTCGAGGAAAATATCGCAATATTCTAATCTAATCAACTTCAACAGTACCGGTCCGCACCTTCTTTTGCTGCAGTATAAATAGTCCCAGGTAGCTTCGGATGGGGCTCAGCTGTTTTGGCAGCAATGACGATGTTCGCCCCATCTCTTGCTGCTTTAAGAGCTATCGCCTTTCCAATTCCACGACTTGAGCCGGTTATAAACAACGTTTTCCCGGCTAGTTTTCTAAATATTGGGATACGTGAAACTTAATTAGATAAGGAGAATAATTTTCAAGGCCTAAGAAAGCTAGAAAGGTTCCGTTTTCGAGGAGAAAAATATCAGTTTCTACCCTGTGTTGGCAATCATTTTCCATTCATTCTCTTTCCATCCGATAAGTAAAGAGAGGTCAGCGCCCTTCATATTACAGAGCAGCCTCGTTCCTGGAGATGTTTAGCGCCAATTTTTCAAGATGGCAGAAAAACTTCAAATGGGACGCAATAAAAGAAAGAGAGAAAAATATATTAGTCAGGAGTCCGTAAAGAAGAAATCAAAGGAACCAAAAGAATTAAGGGAGCTTGCTCTTAAAGAGATCGCTAGTCTTAACGATGAGATTTGTCATTTGGAGGACGAAATAGATCAAACAGAGTACACATCTGCGGGTCAGTATACTATTGAAACATTACAAAGGGTGACCTCTGACCTTTTGCGAAATGTTCAGCCTTCTTCATTGCAAGAAAATAATGGCAACGAAATTGAAAAAGACATTGATGCCTTACAAAGTCGACTTAGTTCACTGGAAGCTTTTACGGGAATCAAATTTGTGGAAAATAGCATCTCAGTGTTGTCCAAAACGCAGAGTACTTCAGTTTTGCTCCGTCGATTATCGGGCACTTGTCACGTGATTCCATTTACTGTTGAATTTGAGGTCCAAGAAGATGAGCAGAGAAGTTCTACTTGTTCAGGTATACCTGTTTACAAATCGTTTCCTTTTTTACAAACTGGCAGATTGGGAGTGCCGGCTTTGAAGGAACATAGGCTTTTGCAATAATATTAAAGGGTTGGCATATTTTCTCCGAAAATGCTGACAAAATTGACCTCTTCAGCTATGTTTTTCTTCAACACATAAATATTATTATTTGTATTTCTGCCATCATCAAGGGGTCCAGATAAAAGATACACATTCAAAGCCTAGTTTATGGATGTCCTATCTGGTTACAATTTACCAAAACACCATGAAAAACCTTTAATGTTAATGTTGAAGACATTTGACGTGTAAAGTTATTCCAAAAATTTCATCCTGACATTCTACAAGAAAAAACTACATTCCATTTGTTTTTCAAGTTGTCTGACAGTACAGAGGATTTCACAAAACAACATTAACTAGGAAACTATTTGCTTGCCAACAGCCGTAAGGAAAACTGAAATCTCCCAAGGGCACATCATACCTTAATTTTAGCATCTAGTATGCCATTTGAAAACCCAGCTGTTTAAAAGTAAAACCAAAACATTGCACTTGTGATATAACAATAAGTACCAAGAGTTAAAAATTCTGTATCCAATTCAATTTTTATTTGCACCATTTTAGTATTTCCTATTAATTACAGCATTACAAAGGTATATACTGGTACTTCATTGAGAACAATAAAGAAAAAACGTTTCTTAAAATTGGCCACAGTGACATGCCAGTGTTGCTCTTTATTTTGCCAGTCAGAAACAATGACTACATACTGTAGTTATCTTCTTTCACTTTGCACATTTTCATGCAGACAAAACACAGTGAAACGCATGACGTTTCCATTGCTTATCGTTTCCCAAAGTCTCCTATCATCTGGCCTAAAATCTCCCTTGAATGCAGGAAAATAATAAAATAATTATTATGTACTTCTCTCGTTCAAATGTCATCTGCTTTAATTTATGTGTGACAAATGAATGTCAGACTTTCAAGGTAACATTCTTTGCCTTTTGTTTTGTCTTACATGTACATGAAAAGACTCTGCATCTGTTGAAGAAAACAACACAGTTTTGAATAGACTTAAAATAGATGTCACAGAGCCTCTTGCCAGTCAGGAACTTTCAAAGTTCATTCAAGCGACTGAAAAAGACAAAGCCTTGCAACCATTCTTCATTGGATTAATACAATATGCTGAATGGCACAAAGATAGACAACGGACATTTCAGCACTTTAAAATGAAGTACCCTGAAACTGTTCAGTTGGTTGGCATGCCAACAGGAAGCCAGGCAATACAACTGCAGAATAGAAATAAACCTGGACTTGTTTTCATGGTATATTGGAGACTTGACATAGATGAATCTGGCCAAGTTACGCCGGATTTTCAAGTCCATGCAGTGGCACCACTAAAACAAACTGGTCAAAAAGACAAGCATTCTTTACTAAGAAGTGTGCCAGAACAATTTCAGAAAGTTTTGCCAACTCTTGGTTTTGAGCAGTCCATTGAGTTGGTGATTGGAATCTTATGTAGATAATACAAACATTATTTTTTAATTTATTTATTTCACCATTCAAACCCATGCTGACTCATCAAATTTTAATCAACAGTTTCGTTTTTTAGTGCTGTCAATCAGTAAAGCGAAACACATCAAAGGGTGTCATTGTGCATTTTGATTGGCTTATTTAAATCAGCTTGCTTGGTTTCTCTTTTGAACAGTACACATATTGTCACTGCTAGTATGACTGGCTGCGGTAAAACAAGAAGCGTCACAGTTAGAGGATTTCTTGTGTACATTTATTGCTAAACTTTTGCTCACTTAAAGCATTTGAGGGTTAAGACACCTGCAGAATCTAGGTATTACCTTAATAAACAACACAACATGAAAGTACTGCTCAGTAGCTTTCATTTAAATGGTCACACTTTAGGATTACACTCACAGACTCAAAAGATAGAACCACTATGTACAGCATAATAAACAGCACCACAGGAAAGTACTGCTCAGTAGCTTTCATTTGAATGGTCACACTTAAGGATTTCACCCACAGACTCAAAAGATAGAACCACCTTGTACAGCATAATAAACAGCACCACAGGAAAGTACTGCTCAGTAGCTTTCATTTGAATGGTCACACTTAAGGATTTCACCCACAGACTCAAAAGATAGAACCACCTTGTACAGCATAATAAACAGCACCACAGGAAAGTACTGCTCAGTAGCTTTCATTTGAATGGTCACACTTAAGGATTTCACCCACAGACTCAAAAGATAGAACCACCTTGTACAGCATAATAAACAGCACCACAGGAAAGTACTGCTCAGTAGCTTTCATTTGAATGGTCACACTCTAGGATTTCACACACAGACTCAAAAGATAGAACCACCTTGTACAGCATAATAAACAGCATCACAGGAAAGTACTGCTCAGTAGCTTTCATTGAAATCTTCACACTTTAGGATTACAACCACAGACTCAAAAGATAGAACCACCTTGTACAGCATAATAAACAGCACCACAGTAGAGTACTGCTCAGTAGCTTTCATTTGAATGGTCACACTTTAGGATTTCACTCACAGACTCAAAAGATTGAACCACCTTGTGCAGCATAATAAACAGCACCAAAGGAAAGTACTGCTCAGTAGCTTTCATTCCACCTTGTACTGTACAAGACCATTTGATTCCTCAATTTTTATAAAGAACTCAACTTCCGCTTTGCCAATTTAGCTGCGACGGCTATGTTGGCGATTTTTCTGCAGTGTCGCCACATTCAGCTTATACTTTATGTACTCGATCAAACACAGCTGAGCTTTTCTAGAAAATTTTTTGCTCATGCAAGTGCGGCAGGTATTCACGAGATGCGCTGATAACTAACTGATATCCAGCTAAAAAGGATCTTCACGCCTATTGGGAGTATGAAGAAAAAAACCCGGTTTAGATTGAGTACTTCATAGTACCGGTACCATTCCAGCTGAAAAGTTGACCTGGGGGGAGGGGTGAGGAAGTTACTGTGTCAGAGGTTACCAAATTTCTAGTCGATTTCACTTACGGTCCAAAAATTAGCACTACCTTGTGCAGTATAACAACCATCGCTTAATTAAACGAAGTAGTAGCTTTCATTTTAAAAGTAACACTTAAGGACTTGAACTTTATCAAGTTCTCTATTGCCTTGTTAATATCGCGAGTTTGTGTTTTTGTGACGCCAATATTGGCACTATTTGTTGCTATACAGGCCATATTGTTTCGCATTCCAACGAAATTTCACAGTTTCAACCACTTCAATAGCCGTGTTAACCTTCATTTTGCAAGCCTTCATGTTTGCGTTTTTTTTCGCGGGTCTCTGGTGTCTGCCTTTGCTGCTAGCATGCATCGTGTCGCGAATTTCAGCAGCACAATCTCCCCTGATTATAGTTTCGATGGACGCCCTGGACTGGCGAATTCTGCGAAGTCAAGTTGCTAACACACCGAATTTCGACTTCATAGCTCAAACCGGCGTGAAGGCCGAATATATCAAGAACGTTGAACCGATTTTAACGTGGCCGAACCACCACTCTATTTTAACGGGTCTCTACTCGGAAAGCCACGGTATCGTATCGAACATATTTTGGGACCCTGTCTACGAAGAAATGTTTGTCTTCGGATACGACTGCTCTTGCTTCGACCCAAAATTTTACAACGACTCAGAACCAATATGGCTGACTCTCCAAAAGAACGGCGGCCGAAGCGCGTCGTATTTCTGGCCTGGAACTACAAGCTACGCAGAGAAACCCACGTACCACAAAAAAGAAACTTGCCTTTTGGATTGCAGAGCTATACATGCAAAGGATTTACCGAAGTATAGAAATAGGACGTTGCCAGGTTTTCCACCATACGTTCATTGTGCGTTTAATTTTAGCATTCCTTGGTCCGACCGTATAAATCAGGCGATAGAATGGCTCCTTTTGGACGAACCTCCGCAGTTTTTGGCTTTATACTTTTATGTGTTAGATAGCATAGGCCATCTGTATGGTCCCTACTCGCAACAGTACAGAGAGACCTTGGAAAAACTTGACAGAGATGCGGTGGGACTTTTGCTAAAACGATTGGAAGAGACTGGGCTTCTTGAGAAGGTGAGATTGAGTAAATCCTAATCATGATGAACACGCATTTTTGTTTTTTTGTTTTTTTTTTTTTAACAAATATATTTATTTCAACAAAAAGAGCACTACTTACATGCACAATTACTTACATCATTTACACAAATTTACTTGCATCAATGGTAAATAAGGAACTCAACTACTTACAAACTACTTACAATACGATACTTACACTTACAGAGCAGTACTTACACTGCTTACGGACAAACAACAGCAACTAATGGGCGAAAAATAAATAAATAAATAAACATACAATTAAAAAAGTGGCATAATGACAGGAACAGTGCGCTAAGAAAGATAAGGAGACAGTATCCATTTTTTTCTTAAGAAGTCTTTGTTACTGATTATTTTTTCAGTTTCATATTTTGCTACAATTTTGGCTCGAAATCCATGAATGTTTGGAAGAATTTGGTTATTTCTGCGATTCCACAAGAAAAGCTTTCCAATTATTATAATATAGTTCAGCAATATATATAAAGGGTGAGTAGTTTCAGTGATAATTCCAACGATGAACACGCATATTCTCCATACTTTTTATCGATCATGTGTTATGAAGGCAATGAGGAGAATTTTCAGAATAGCAGCACTAGTCTACTACCTAGTGGACATATCTCTTGGTCTCGATAACGCTTGTGGCTTATCCGGCGCCGGATTGTTCTATCGACCTTCTAACCCTTTTAACTTATGGCACCAGTGTGTATGTTGGATTAAGAGGGTAAAAGATAAGTACATTTTTCAATTGATTGCTATTCAAGTTAAATATTTCCCTCATTTCACGGGTTGTAAGCGTATCCTCCAATGAGATGGCATAAAAACGAAAAAGTGTTTCAAACCAAAACCAAACACGATTTTAAATAATAGAAATTCTCAATTCTGAAAAAGCTACAGCAAAGTACTGCTCGATACTCATATATTTAGGACTAACGTGTACAGCAAAATGGACAGCGCCACATGAAAGTACTGCTCAGTGGCTTTCATTTGAGTGGTCACACTTTAGGATTTCACCCACAAACTCGGAACGTTAGAACCACCTTGTACACATAATAAGCGTCACCACAGAAAAGCACAGCTCAGTAGCTTTCATTTGAATGGTCACACTTTAGGATTACACCCACAGACTCCGAAAAGTTAAACTTTGTACAGCATAATAAAGAAAGTGCTGCTCAGTAGCTAATAATCTATGAAACATGACAACAGTTAGAACCAGCTTGCACAGCGTAATAACAGACGCCACCAGGAGCTACACTGTATCATTTGAACGGACACTTTAAAGAATCAATCCCGGATTGAAACTTAAATGTTGGCGCCGCATCATAATTCAGCAACTTGCGTATTTTAAGTCAGATTATACTTTATTTCAAGCGTGTCCGGTCAAATTGCGTAAAAAAAAGCCAGTATTACAAGCTCAAGTGGCCTTATCCAATTTCCATGAACGTAAATGCAGTACAACAAACACCCGCATATAAGAACCCTTTTTTCAGGTTTAAGGGTGATCGTGTTCTTATTTGAGAGGTGCTTAGTGAGAAATCAGCCTGAAAGTGTTCTTATAATGTTCTTAAAATTGATTTCAGAAATTCTTCAAATTATATATTACTGCTGTTTTGTAATAGATTTTATAGTTTGTAATGGTGCTGAACACCATAGTACGTTGATATAAGTTACTGTACTGTATTGTTACCTTATCCTAATACCCTTTCCCTTTGTATTAAGAACATGTTTTATTTATCACATGAGGCTGAATTTGTTCTTATTTATATAGTGCTATATTGGCCAAATTTCAGTCTCATGTTATGAATCCACTTGTTCATAAAATGCGGGTGTTTGCTGTACTAGAACAACAGGTTACGGAACCATTTAATCTCTTAAGAAAGAAACCGACAGCCCAATACTCAACAATTGAGGCATTACACCTCAATAGCCATCATATCTTCAAATAGTGTGATGTTTGATACAGGTCATGCGTCTCTTAGTGACTTCTCGCACTGATATGTTACGAGAAGCGGATTCAATTGAGTGCTTTAAGGACGGCTGCCCACTATTGTTATTGCGCATACGTTCTGCGCATCTCGAGATACTCGGGTTTCTTATCGGTGATACTAACTAATTCAGGGATATTTTTGCGCGGTTTAAAACTATCCAGAGGAAGTAGATCTTAGTAAGTACTCTTGGTATCCAAAAGAAAATTGGTGGTAACCATGCATTTTCGAGAGATAATTAAGCTTCAATTTGAGAAAGAACGCCATACATTGTTTTGTAATTTAAAGCTTTTTGCAGATATTATTCTTGAATTATCTTTGAAAAATGCGTGGTTACCCCCAGTTTTCTTTTTGGATTTCAATGACACTTGTTGAGATCTACATTTCCTGCATAATCATAAAGCGGGGAAAAAATAACTTTGAATTAGTAGGCACCATCCTTAAACCCAGAAGCAAAATAATTGCTTTGGTCACTTACAACGGCAAAAAATCAAATGAACAAGTCGGAGCATTATTCAAACCAAGCACATACAACAGTCGGTAAATGCAGAAAAAAGAGCGCGAGATCGGAATTGGCCATTTCCGAGTTCATGTCTGCCTCCTCTTCAAAGCGAGTCTAAGAGCGAAGTTTTTGTGATGGTAATTAGTTCTACTTTACATATGAATGAAAACTAATTTTCATAACAAAAACTTCGCACTTAGACTCGCTTTGAAGAGGAGGCAGACATGAACTCGGAAATGGCCTATTGTGTTTGCTTTTGTCTTTGACTTCTACTCAAAATGTCATTTTTAAGTAAGTGATCAGCACGCCTAATTTTGAAAAACGTCACAAAGTGTCCCGTTATATGAGGCCAGTTATTTCTGAAATGCATGCCGATTGGTCCATTTTGAATCACGTCATGCTTCACACGCTTTCTTCCGACGGGACTGACGTTAAAAATAGCCTCCGCACGTGCTGCAAAATTAAAAAATAGATTGAAAATAATTATCATGGGGCACAGGGATTCGCTCGCTTACTTCATTTTCTCTTGTCTTATGGTATTTTCGAACATTGCGTTCATGTTAGAGCGGTTTTCAATATTGAGTGTCGAAAGTAATTAGCGAATTACGTTGGTTTTGCATTAGAGCGGTTTTCAATTGAGTGTCGAAAGTAATTAGCGAATTGCATTGGTTTTGCTTTTACTTCACTCAGTGATTGGTTCAAAGTTCTCGCGCCACTCTTTCAACCAATCAGAAGTGAAACCAAAACCAATTGTGGCTCGCGCGTGCACATTTTCCCGCGCTTTGTGCTGGCTACGTGTAATTACTTCGAGTTTTGATTGGTTTACAGGATTGTCTCCGTCCTTTTTGATTGGCTAAAGTAATTACTTTGGTTTTGGTTTTACGACACTCGATTGAAACTTGCTCTACTTCACTCAATGATTGGTTCAAAGTTTCCGCGCCACTCTTTCAACCAATCAGAAGTGAAACCAAAACCAATTGTGGCTCGCGCGTGCACATTTTCCCGCGCTTTGTGCTGGCTACGTGTAATTACTTCGAGTTTTGATTGGTTTACAGGATTGTCTCCGTCCTTTTTGATTGGCTAAAGTAATTACTTTGGTTTTGGTTTTACGACACTCGATTGAAACTTGCTCTACTTTACTCAATGATTGGTTCAAAGTTTCCGCGCCACTTTTTCAACCAATCAGAAGTGAAACCAAAACCAATCGTGGCTCGCGCGTGCACATTTTCCCGCGCTTTGTGTCGGCTACGTGAAATTGCTTCGAGTTTTGATTGGTTTATTTGCTTGTCTCCGTCCTTTTTGATTGGCCAAAGTAATTACTTTGATTTTACGACACTCGATTGAAACTCGCTCTATTTGTAGCTAGTGTTTTGGTATCTGAATTAAAAGCGATGTTGCGGATTTTACATCCGACCCACACCCTGTCTCGGAACAACAACAAAAAATGTGTTGCAAGTTGCTGCACAGCGTGTTGCAGAAAGTAGAGATCCGTTCTACTTTCTAAAACAAAATCAACTCATTTTTTTTTGTTGCGAGACAGGTTGTGCGTGTGATGTAAAACGCGCAACATCGGTTTTCGACAAGTTTAGCAGCAATGTTGCGGGACAAGTTGCTCGTTTTTGTTGCTCTCTAAAATATTATCTTCAATATCCGTGCCCTTAATGAGAAGTCAAAACGGAATGTGTTAAGAAACGTTGAAAGGATAACTCAAAGTGCTACATTTAACCTGTGAGCAGACTCAGTCCTCTTCCCAAAGAGCTCATGCCTTGGCCGCACAGGTTAACGGCTACCCGGCTTAAATGAAGACAAGGAAACTTGAAAACAACAATCTTTTTTTCCTTTAGGTCAACTTAATATTTGTCAGTGATCATGGAATGAATAGCGTGTCATCAACGCGTGTAATTTACTTGGAGGATTTCATAGACTCCTCAGCTTATTTCTTGACTCAAGATGGTCCTATTGTTCATCTGTGGCCCCACCATGGAATGGAAAGTGAAATCGTTAATAACCTTACAAGGAAGCCCATCCCGCATGTCAGGAAAGTGTTTCGAAAAGAGGACATACCCGTGGAATACCACTGGAAGAACAACCGACGGATTCCGCCGATCATCATCGATCCTGCGGTCGGCTGGGTCGTCATACCCTCGAGAAATGATACTTTCTCTGACAAAGGATCGCACGGTTGGCCCTCCTCTGTATCCAAAAGTTATTCGATATTTTACGCCCGCGGGCCTGCTTTTCGGAAAGGGATGATAGTCAACCCTTTCAATACTGTGGACCTCTATCCCTTGATGTGCAAGCTGCTCGGAATTGAGCCTCGTCCGAATAACGGGTCCTTAGAAAATGTGGAAGCTGTTTTGAAAAAGACCAACATGGAAACTCTAAAAGGGGTGCAAATCTTTGTTTGTCCCAGCATTGGTTTGACGATCATACTTGTTGCTTTGGGGCTTTGCGTTGCAGAGTTAATGTAGTTGAAAAGCGAGAATAAAATGCTGCCCTGGGAGCAAAATTATGCAGCGAAAGGGCACGATAGAGTTGCTGAGAGGATACAGTCGAATGATTCCATGACAACACAAACAACAGACGCTAGTCTCAGGAATTATGCGCGAAAGCAAGTTTTAATTGGTTTTCAGTGTTCTTATCTCTCATTGGCTGAGCAGGTGGCTCGCTGCGCAACGAAAGCAATCGTTGAAACGGCTTCAAAACCTTCGAAAGTCGGTGGGAGGTTGGTTTTGAATGAAATGGCCGGTCCCCCTCAAATACTTTTTTTATAAATGTGTGGGGTTTGCCTTTCAGAAATTAGGTAACAAATTCTTTCATCCAACTGATTTAGCCAAAGGATTTTACCGTCAACCCATCTACCCACTAAGGGCAGATATTTTGATATCTCGAGCTGTTAATTAATACCACAATTTTAAAAGGAAGATACCGAGCTTTAATAATTAATTGATATTAATATGGATACTAGTGACTGAATTTTTAAAGAAAAACACTGCATGAAGATAAATTGAGAGCCAGTGTCCATTTAGGCCGATTAAAACGTTGAGCTTTTTTCATGGTTCGTTCGCTTAGCTCAAGGTCTGGATCCGCCACTGGTATCATGGTTGGGAGGGTGATTACTCGGGTATTTACAATACACCAAGCTACTCTAAAATCCGAGGGAGGAATGTCTACGATGTAAAAACTGTCATTTTTAGCAGTTTTGCGAATCAGTTTTATTTTCAACTGCAGCTAAAACCACAAGAATCGTCCAGTTTAAGCTGTTTTTGTTCGCTATGGAAGACGTTTCCCCTTTATCTCTTTTGAAGGGTTATTTTAGTGTGGATGATTAATTATTAAGAAGGTAAGCTAAAGTCACTTTATTTAATGTCGGTAGTTCCTTCAGCTACGGGGCTTGTATTATTCCGTAACCCCCTCCCTCTGTCAGTGCTCTATTTTACTTAAAGCTACAGCTTCACAAATCAGAAGAACATCGAAACAGACGTGTCTGAAGTCGCTGAGGTGCAAGTCTACGCCTGAATTATTTATGTCTCATTTAAGAGATTCGCAGACGGGAAGCCTTAAATCTTCTTGTCATTAATGATAATAAATGATGAGCAAACTACATTAAACACACAGTAGGCTCACTGAGACACCCTAACAACTGTTCAAGACCATGCACTGAAATGATGAACTTATATCTGCATGAATACCTTTATTAATGTCTTTCTGGTTTTTATAACTTCCACTCAGATGGTATGTATCGAAGACGTCAGAGCTTTGACTTCTGTTGGGAGCTCTTGCATTTTTTCAGTAGGGACGAGTCATTATCGACAAAAATTCATCGGCAAACCCATTAAAATGACTGTGACTATTTGGGCGTCCACCTATAAAACTAACCTTGTTCGTCTGGTAAAATTGCAGAAAAGAGTGGTGAGAATCATAGATAAATCTCATTTTAATGCTCATTCTGACCCTATATTTAAGAAAAATGGAATCCTAAAATTCCATGATCTTAACCTGTTACAACTTGGTCAATTCATGTTCTCCTATCAAATTCGAACTCTTCCTCCCAAGTTAGCTAGCAAATTCACTCTAAACAGTCAAATCCACACATATTCAAGAAACTCTCATGCATTTCGTTTGCCTTTCTGTCGGACTAACATTAAACAATTTTCTGTTTTCTATCAGGGATCTAAATTTTACAATTCTCTTGACATTGATATAATCAATTCTTCCTCGACAGCTTCCTTCAAGAAAGCACTTAAGTCGTTCTTTTTTAACAACTATTCTGAAAATTAAGGATTTTGTTCTTCCTGTGTCAAATTGTTTTCACCCTGTAATTTTACTTTCACAACTGTTTACATATTTCAACACCTTAATTAAATGACTAAGTGTTTGTAATTGTATGCTTCATTACCAACTTGTAAGTTAAAACTGTTTTTAATTTTCGTTCATCACTTTATATTTCAACACGTCAAATAATTAAATGTTTGTAATAATTGTATTCTCCGTTGCCAACTTGCATGTCAACGATAGATAGATGCTTTTACTTGGGGAGGCCTAATTTACATAAGCTTAGTAGTTTCTTTTAGGCCTCCTCGCCACCAATGTAATTCAATAATTTTTCTTTCCATCTTCTCTTTTTTGGTTGTTCATATTTGTATTTTAATTTCTTCTTTCTGTGGCAAAAAGTAAATTAAAAAAAAAAAATTAAAATTAAAAAATATTTGAAAGCACAGAGGTTGCTGCAATTAAGACCGCATCGACAGACTGAGCCAATTAATGAGTCCAAAGCGAACTGTATACAGCTGACACTCAGCGGGGGTGGAAAGAAGATCAAAAGCGATTTTGCCGGCTTTTGTCCCTGAATGCATGATAATGGGAAGTTCGATCTTTGAGTAGTCCGCATCACCATTAATCGTATCATATACAAAAAACTTGAAAAGGAAGCAAAGCTTAACGAGTCGAATTTGAGCAAAGTCAATAGGCCATTTCCGAGTTCAAGCCTGCCTCATCTTCAAAGCGAGTCTAAGTGCGAAGTTTTTGTTATGAAAATTAGTTTTCATTCATATGTAATTAGAACTAATTACCATTACAAAAACTTTGCACTTAAACTCGCTTTGAAAAGGAGGCAGACATGAACTCGGAAATAGCCTATTAGCATGTGTGGTAATCGAACAAGAGCAATTCCTAATTGCTTTCGATGTAAAAAAAAAGGGTTCCGGGGGTGGCCTCTTTTGAGACGGGTTCTTAAACTCCCTACGAGCCATGCAACCGACGGGTTGCAACGGGTATGCATCTGCCACAGTTAGGTGGGACACTTAATGAAAATACACAAGTTTGCGTTAGACTGTCGACATGTATAGAAAATGTCATCCTCGACGGTCATTGAGAACTTTAACATTGTTAAATACCTGCTTAGGCTCAAAGAGTGAAGATTAAAACTCAACACTACATAATTCAATAGGGCGCTTTTCATCTACTTATTTGGCCGTAAAGTTGTTTATTATGTATTTGACATTAAGTGGCCCAGCTGTCTGCAGCGGATCCATTTCGTTCCCAACCGTAACCCGGCGAAGGAGGCCAGTCCTATTGTACGTTCGCATTTGTTGGCGATGGAAGTATACCACACCCAAAACGCGCTGCCGCCTCGGTTTTTTATGATCGCGTTACCTCGAGGGGATATCACTGGTATCACCCTTTCATTTAGTTATAAAATAAGAGTTACCCTATTGTGACCCCTTATCCTTCACTGACCATACGGGTGAGTGGTTAGAAATCTCTGGAATCATAGACCAGCCAATTTAATATAAGCTATATCAACCAAGGAAAGTAATCGTTTATAACAATTGGGTATCAGGGTATCAGGCATTGATCATTTGGACGACTGCGAGAGTTTTTCCTTCTGCTTTTATCTTTGGTTTGATTAACGCAACCGCCGGTTCTAAGGCATAATTTGTCATGAGAGATTGCGTTCAATCCAGGTTGTTTTAATGCACTTCAAAATGGAATATCACTGAAACCCTCTATAAAAGATGTTCTCAATGAAGTGTCAACGACTGGCCTGAAAGAATTAACAAAAACTTCGTTGAGAACAGAGGTCATTTCACATATT
>NC_090878.1:3832700-3866761 GCF_036669935.1 Montipora foliosa | reverse complement strand
ATTGCTTGTGCAAAATATTCCATTACTGAAAAAAAAAATACAGCCAGAAGCTGAATTTGAGAGGTTGCTTTGTAGTGAATTCCTCTAGTTCCACTACTAGGTGTTTCCCTTGATTTGATCACCACTATACCGGCCCGATACGTTTTGACACTTTTCGATATTCGAAACTCTAAAATTCTCCTTTAATACAGCCTGCGTTAATGAAAGAGACAATGCAGAAATCAATCACTTCGACAGTTTCTACAGAGTCAAGATATCTCGAAGACGTATTTCTGCTAAACCTTGTACACGCGTTAAGGTTTGTGATCAGAAGAGATTTAAACTTCTTGTTTCCTTTAGGAGCGATTCAAACAAGGATGCACAGCTCAAAGATCGACCAATCGAGGTAAGTGTGGGGATGTATTTGTTAGAACCATATCTATCTCTTTAACGGACGTTTGATGGGAAGACCAAGATAGTTTTCGAGTTCTCCAATCATACAGCTTGAGCCTACATAGGCCCTCTTTTTGGCCAGGACGAAGATAATTTGGTAACCGTGTGAAGTGTGTTTTTCTGTAGTCCAAATAACCATTCTCAGAATAACGAAACAGCTTTTACGCGACCTTTTATACATTGTTGCGTTTTCACCCTTAAGACAAAGGAAACAATCGCCGTTGTCATTTGAAGGATATTTACTTTAACTAATGGTGGTTTCTACCAGCAACTATGACGGTGGAAGCATGCGCAAGTGAAATAAGGTTCGCATCAGGTGTTATTTTGTTTTTGAATCTGGAAAGCGTTTGGAAATACACGTATTGCAGTTCATTTGTTGCGTGTCCTTTCACTACTATCGTATACGTCAAATGACACATTGTACATTCTTCGTGCCAAACATAGTTGTATTTTGTGTTTTTAAGTCTTCTGCCACAGAGGAAAAGCCAGTCCCCAAGAAACTCGGTTTAACCATGTTCGCTGCGTTTGAAAAGAGCGACCTTACGGCGGACGTCAAGCTACGCCGTGCAAAAAGCGAAAAAAAAGTCAGGCCAAAGAGTGTTGGCAATGTGGATCTGCTTTTGTGGAAAGATGATGGAATCATTCCCTCTTCATCCGGGTCGTCGAAAAAGGAGAAGAAGACAGGAAGCTTGCCAAGACCCAAGAGCATTGCATTCTAGGCTTAATAAACGTACGTTTAGAAAGGAATATATCTAGTATATAGTATTATAAACACACATTTCAATGTAATTTCCAGAGTATCACGATTTGCAGTCGACCCAGTAACATTTTTTTCAAATGTTGCTGTCTAGTGTCTAAATATACATAAACGGTCATTAACCCGTTCATCTCTGAAGCGGCCACCATTGACGAGTAAAATCGTCTGGCGTTGGACAGAGTAAAATCTCATTATCAGGATTGAAAGGGTTAAGCCAAAAGGAAATTTCATTGCTTTAATTTTTTAGTATAATTGGTCAGGTGTTGTAAAGTACGTCGCGTGCTTCCTACTCTGTCGTAATGAACTCTTGCAATCTGAAAATAAAACTGAAACACTTAATTCAAAGTAATTGTTCCGCAGTTTCTTGAAATACTTGAAGTAGAAAATGCGGTAGTTCTGATATTCACCTGAATAATTATGCTAAAACTTCACCTCGGGTATAATTCGACGATA
Source organism: Montipora foliosa (assembly GCF_036669935.1). Lineage (NCBI taxonomy): Eukaryota > Metazoa > Cnidaria > Anthozoa > Scleractinia > Acroporidae > Montipora > Montipora foliosa. The sequence goes on along the minus strand of NC_090878.1, from coordinate 3,865,119 downwards.
TTCACTTCGTTTTTGGTGACTAATTCAGTTGTTAAATAGTTAGTTCGTCATATGTACTGATAAACTTACGCTGGGCATATTAACAGAAACTTGTGTCCTATCTTGAGATTCAGGTGCTTCCTCGTAACGTCTTTTTTTTGCGTTCTTGAGAGTTTTCAATCATCCACTGCCCGTTTTGTCCGACCTGAAACATAGAGATATGCCCTTAAGCAGCCAGTTGCTGAGACATTCAAAGTCAGTTTGATAGTATCTCTTTCTGTACCCTTATGCTTTTTATCGTCATCTGCATCTTGTTAAGAGGACTTTTCAATCGTCAAGACGCAGCGTTGCTCGTTTCCGTTATTAGGGAGATAAAGCACGCGCGTTTTTAAGACGCGGACGGCAACCAGAAGTTGTTTTCCCTTTTAACTTGTCTTCACACAACCACATTTACATTGCTGAGTATCGTTTCTCTATTAGAGATGACTGGTGTAAAAATCGGGGAAACACCACTGTCCTGGCACGCGAAATGTTCTCTTCTGGTTGTCGTCGGCGTCTCAAAAACGCACGTGCTTAAGCTACGTGCAGTTACACTTTTGGTTAATGCAATAAAGAGTATTTTCACAAGTAGTTAATGGTAATTTGAGTCAAGCAAAGACACGAACTGCGCAATCCGTAACAGGCAAAAGCTTGTTTAGTAAAGAGAAACTTTGTTATATGTGTAGTTTTGAAGGAATTCGTCGGGATCTCGTGATTCCTTCCTCTTCGACAGGTTAAAAACTACCAACATTTTGTCTGAGGCATTCCAGGGATTGCTGGTTTGCACATGAAAATTGCCTTCGTCAGATAGCAAGGGAAAAAGGCCATCTTCAACCTTCAAGGCGAGGCTTGGTGTGACGTGTCACCGCAAAATTAGATTTCTTTCCTACTTGCCACCTGAACGAGTTTTCCCTAACTCGCGTTGAAAACAAGAATTAAAAAAAAAGTTTGCTTAATCTTAGTCATAATTGAAGTGACTCGTTATGATCGGGTTGTTGTCCTTTCTCATATTGACCCATAGAAGATAGTGCTTCCTAGTGTTTTGCCCAGTGTCGGCAATCTTAAGAGCAATAATTATTTGATTCTTGCTGCATGGGCACATGTTTGATAAAAATTAAAACAAACTAACAAATCATTTACTCCTCATTTTGTTCACAACGCTGATGGCCTTAAGTGACCAATTCCGGTCTTGGGTAGAACCGGACACCCTCGCCCTTGAACAACGCTTTCAAGCGCGTCTGTCTCCGGTTGCGTATCTTTGCAATGATCTATGATTGGTCTGTTTTGCCATCTGCGTTCTTTGACTTTCGAATTGCGGGCATTTTCGCATTTTCCAGCGGGTTTCATTGCCTCGTTGTGGGTGTTTCTGTTGTTAGGATTGGTCGCATTATGATTTGATTCCCATTGACTTCCATCTGTCCGCCTTGGGAACGAAGAGGCCATTTCCGAGTTCATGTCTGCCTCCTCTTCAAAGCGAGTCCAAGTGCGAAGTTTTTCTTATGAAAATTAGTTTTCATTCATATGTAAAGTAAACTAATTACCATCACAAAACTTCGCACGTAGACTCGCTTTGAAAAGGAGGCAGACATGAACTCGAACTGGCCTACCGTATTTGATTTAAACCTTGTAATGCTTAATTCAGAACTGCTTGAAGTTGTCTTGAAGAAAGTTACGACATTTTTTAATTTCGAAGACATGTTTCGATGTTACAAACATCATCGTCAGTTAGTTGGTTTTGGCGGAGTGGTTTGGCGTTTTTAGAATATGTAATGTATGAAAATACGTCTTGTAGCTATTTCCTTGACCTGTGTGGATTATTAGCCAGAGAGACAGTGATACAACATTTGTTTCTTCTTTTGCAAGGCAAAACGCGGGTTAGTGGAACAAAATCAGGGCACAGATAAAGGTTTCGTGTTAAATTGCAAAAATGTCAACAATCCATTCTATTCAGTCACGACTTTTTATAACCTATTGCAGTGTCTCAAAAACGAATATTCAATATTCATTTTGTAGGACTTATTTATTTGTAAGTCAGTTTTGAATTTTGGATTAAATTGTCAATTCGTTTATTCTTGTCATGGTCTCATACTTTTCCAGTGACTACAGTTGTTCATGCTTTGAATTCCCCAAATGGAGCAAACTAATGTATTTGTCACATGTCTGGCGTATTCAGATGAGTTAACTTGAGTTGATAGTCCCCAACGTAAGTTTGGCTTTTTTTGTGTATTGAATGTTACTGATAAATTAGGTTCAATTTACACTACTCTCCTATGCTAATGGCTTGAAACTACTGTGGTTAAAAATATTGGTATGGATAAACGCAGAACAAGTTTAATAAGAGAAAGGTGGAGAAGCTAAGAGCCCATTCTGGTTCTTTTTTCTCCACCCCTTTTTCCAGCTCTTTGTATTGAAAGTTGCTCATGAATTTGGTTCAATTGAAACTAGTTACTCCCTTAGGAAAATGACTCAAAATTACCATGGACACAATGACCATACAATGATTTGCTATTAGTCTCTCCCCACGGGGCTTTTCAGGACTAATTTTACAATACTTTTGTGGGGGGACTTTAGCCAGACTGCTTGTTACGCAGTTTACAATTAATTTTTATGGAAGTGAAAGATGCCCCCGTCCAGCTTTAGGTTAGACCACAACACGTCTTGTTGTTTACACAAGTATACTATTAGTGGGTATATAGAGATAAACGCAGATCAAGTGTAAAGAGAAAGTGGAAAGAGGTTAAAAACCCACTCTGATTCCGTTACTCCACCCGCCTCCCTCTCTCTTTCTCTCTCTCTTTCAAATGAAGACTGTGATCCTCCTGTCCCGATATCCCAGCACACATTTTAAAATAGTCTTCACTGTCCTATTTATTGTGGAAGCACAGTTGGATGGTCACATATTCGACTGCTAATCAGTGGGCGAACGTCCTCCCATTTGGTTTTTCTTTTCCTTGTCACCATCCAGTGAGATCACGAGAATTATACGTCTTGTTGTTTACATACTGTTACGTACTGACTAGATGAACAGACAGTCGAGTGACTTGACGTCTCAGTGTGTATTTTTTTTACTATAGGCCTAGCATTAAAGATATTCCACAGTAATTCACAACCCCCAAAACGGCGTGGGAAAACCAAAGACGTAAACGCGTCTCAATTGTTTAAGCAATCTCTTTAATTAACTCTCTGACTCCCAGGAGTAATCATCATGTAAATTCTCCTCACAATTTCAATGAAATGTCAGTCAGATAGGTATTGAAAATGAAGACTATCATCAGCTTAAGAGGTGTGATCTTGATGTAACACCAAATTCTCATGACTACCCAACAAAGAAATCTATGGTATACCACTTAAACATTTACTTCTCAATAGTACGGTAATACTCCTCTCTTTTTAAGTTTTAACTTTTGATTTCTTGCATATTTCTCAAACATCAAAAAACCTGGAGACTAACTCGAAAACCTCTCGGCTATTTTAGTCTCCAAGCTCTCTTATTCCTGCACAAATATACACCCTTTTTACTTTTCTTTTTTTATAATAATTATTAACGTAACAAAGTGCAAATGAGCGAATAAACTATTTGTTGTTGTTGAAGTTTCGATCTTGGGAATAAAAGGGTTAAGGAGAATGTATTGTTTCATCAAGAAAAAGCATAGTTGAAAAGAATGTTTTCGTTATATATTATGCTCGATTATAAGTATTTATCTCCCGCGGGACTTTGTAGTATGAGATGATATGATACGGCCAATATTGACGATCACAAATCGGAAATGTTCTAGCTAGCGGTACTTGAGCTTCATGCAGAAGATTCTAGCAGCGTTAAATATCTTTAGGAGAAGTCACTCATGAGTAAGCCTCACGGAGTTGTTTTCTTCCAGACTGAATCGATTAGAACTTTCATTGTTCATTTCAATTACATAAGTTCGTCGACAGTTCTAGGTCCCTTCAAACTTGATTGTCTGAGTTGGTGAGAACTGTGTTAAACTTTGCTTCGTCCGTTCGATGAACCACTGATATAGCGAAACAGGCGTAAGTTTCCAAGTTATGCCTCTCAGTTTCTAGAGAAAGGTAAGTCATTATGTAATTTCCGATCAGCGATTCGCCTTTTCTTGCATTCGGTTCACCTAACGTAGATTCTCACTTGACGAACCTTGCCTGGAATAAAATTCAACGAGTGCCTCTTTAATCAAGAAGCAATTTCGACTTTTCTTGTGAGAAAAATAACTGCATCAGAAATAATCCAACAGGGTGTCTTAGTTGTGATTTAAATATACTTATCTGCAGCATGGTGCGTGATAAATCACTCCCATATTTTTTGTGCAGCTAAGCATTATTGAAAACAAAGGAACCGTGAAAGTCTAGAAACAAATCAAGAAACAATCAGGTATAAATGAAATACCTACGGAAAATTAATGCAATGATGGTATTGCTTGACTTTTAAGAGTCAAATGTTCCAAGGGATTATAATACAGACTTAGTCTGGTACGTCGGAATTAACGCTCTACGGGAAAGTACTGCTCAGTAGCCTTCACATTAGGAGTTCATTCACAAACTCGAACGTTTGGGCCATATCTCGCAGACCGCAACAAAACTAAAGAACCTCAAGAAACTACTTTTAGCCAACTTTCAGAAGAAAAACTTTGCATCATCTTGCCTTCAATTAAATATTAATTACCAATTGTATTTTACAATATTTTCTTATTCTACTTTTTTTGAAAGACAGTTGGTCCAAAGAAGCGCAGTTCTAAGAGGGACTGTGGCAGGTAACTGAAAAAAAAAACCCATTTTAGTTTGGAATGCGTTCAAAAGATTTATCTCAATCCAGGTTGGTCATTTCTGAATTAAAACTATTTATAAAATTTAACACCCCCCACGATGTACGCTTGAAAGAACAAGTGCACTTAGCATGGTGCATAACTCGGGTTCGATCGTTGATCAACCTGGAAAGAAGCACGACTAACAGCTTACATGTATTTGTTTATCTGCCCTCTGTCAATTTATCGCACGTTTAACAACCTTTTAAAATTCCTTCCTTTCAAGAAGACAACTCAATTTTGTCATGACTTACTATGACTTACGAGCTACTTTTTGAATCGAATAATGCTGTTTCCATGAAATGCGAGGTACAGGAGAGAAGACATAACTATATCTATTGAGCTACGAGTGTAAAAATGAAGTGCGTAGTGTGACCATTCAAATGAAAGCTACTGAGCAGTACGTTGATGTGGTGCTGTTTATTCTGCTGCGCAAGGTGATTTTGACTTTTGAGACTGTGAGTGAAATCCTAAAGTGTGGTCATTCAATTGGAAAGTATTGAATGTTGCTTTCCATTAAAGCGGATATTCAGAACAAAGTAGATGACAGCTCAGGTCGACCCTTGCCGATAGAGATGTGTGTGTGGAAGCCCGAAAATACGAAGAACATTCAAGTGTTTGTGTAGCCTGCGAACCGAGAAGTATTTCAATGTGAAGGAACTCTCATGATGGAAAGGAGCAAACCGCCGTCAGCTGAAACGCGATTTTGATCGTTTTGTCTTTAAATAATCTTGGTCACTGGTTTTTATTCTTTGCAAAACCACATACATTGAAGATTTTCAACAGTGTTAAACAATAAAGCCATTCATATTGTGAAGAGTAAAATGTCTTAGTGGTTCCGGCATATCACGATGAAGAACTGATAGAGGCAATATCACAAAATGGTCAAATAAAAAAACTGTATACGTATCGATGCCGTATTTCAATAAATAGTGATACAATATCCCTCGAATTCAGAATTTTGTCAGTTTGCTGTTGATGAGTAGGAAAGAAATGAAATTAAGTTTGTAGTTCCTCAAATAATTCCCAAGAATTTTGTCAAATGCTCTGCACTGAACTAAGAACACTATCGGATCAACCCCAAGATGAAGTAATTCTTGATATCTGCGTTACAAAGTTTGAGAGTATTTTCTCAAATCCCGGCCTCTGCTTCAAGATACAGTGGGCTAGTTCACTTTTAAATAGCTTTCCATTTTTGAGTCAGATTCGATGCCAAAAGGTTGGAACGAACATGCCAAATATTTCATGCGGATATTGAGACAACTCGACATATTTCATTCTCAAGATTTCTTGGTTTTCTGATATTGTGCAGTGAAGGATCTTGAAACAAACATGTTACCACGAAGTAGGTCCGCAAGAAAATTGAGGTGCATCGTTTTACGGAGTAACACACCAAACGTTTCCATCTTCTAACGTGACAAGATCATCGGCTGGAGGCGGTCGATGAGCTCTAATTAGAGCTATAATTTCAAGCGATAATTTTCTTCAAAACAAATCTTCAACTGTTGGCAAGTTTTCAATTAATCTCTATTTTCGGCGACGTTTTTAACAACACTTGAGTTCACACTTCTCATAAGCTGATAAATGTTTGTCAAGTATTATTTTCTTAATTTAAACCAATCAAACCCCACGCAATCACATCGTGAAGTTTTACATCATCTGCACAGAAAAGAATAAAGTTGTTTCTGGTTTTCGTATGGATTGTATACCACTGAAAGCTTTTAAGACACTCCAAAAGGGTACTTAACTAGTATTTTGACAAAATTTTGTCGAAGGTCTCTAAGTACCAAATATTTTGTTGGTGGACGCCATCTATCAGCACATAATTTTTTGAGTTCAGAAAAACGAAAGGCCGCCTTAAATCATGTACTTTGGATCACACTGTAAGAAAACGAATTCCCTAGAACCATTTCAGGAGATTCAGTTTGCTTTATCAGAATGTCTTTGAACGCATTCTCATATAAATGCATTATATTTTGCAGCCATACAAGCTCAACTGGTCACAAGCCCTTGACGGCAGCCTCTCCAGCGCAGCAATTCGCAAACAAGCAAGATGGCTGAGCTAGGAACCCAAAGAGTTGTGCTGTTTTCTTCACCTCACAAAATGGTTGAAAAGGCCGATGGAGAAATCACACAGAGCTATTCTATTGAAAACAGAAACGTGCTACAGTCAGCACTTGATTCAGGGAGCGACACTCCAAGGACCGAGATTTCTTTCAAAGTTTCATGCAATGAGAGTTTAGACGATTCAGGAGGGAGTTCACCAAGAGAGTCCACTCAAGTTATCTGGACATACCACACATTGTCAGGAGCTTCCACAGAGGTAGCAGTTACATCAAAACCACTTGACACAGCAGAGACTGAAATTGAGGAAAACAGTAGAAGACGACACAATAAGAAAATAGATGGAGATGTTGGAGAAACCTCTCGTAGCAAAAGAAGCTTTATGGTTTACCAGAGAGAAAACATCTCACAAACACCAACGCTTGGTGAAATGAAGAAAGCAAAATATTCTGCTATTCAGTTTGAAAATCCGGCGTATAAACCAAAGAAACAAGGTAAAAACCAAGAGGATGGTAATAGTTCGATCCATGCACCAGAAAACGCTGCTAAGAGTGGGCACAAAACAAGCTACACCTACAAAATCCAGGAAGGTGTGGCCATCCTGCAACATGTTGAAAAAAAACCTAAAGTCGACGATAAACCTATTTCAGAAACAAGTGAAAGTGAACACAAATACGAAAGAAAAAGAACAATAAATAAAGTAGAAGACATTGTTAAGGATGACATTCCAGGCTCGTCTACTGGAGTAGAATCGACAACATTGGACAAAAATCCTATAAATGGGCCAGATGGTGCTCATTTTCAAGAACAAACGAAACGAATTCAGAGGGAAGGGCACACCAAAGCTACTACAACATACTCCTCACCTGAGGCAGCTCTCAAACCAGAGCTTTCATTCAGGAAGCTTTCAAATCAAAAAATAAAAACGTTCGAGGCATCGCCCAATGGCAAGCATTTATCCGCCAGCATAGCTAAAACGGATTCTACTGTACCATTTATTCTGCCTCCGAGAGCTAAGATAAGAAACTCCAGTGAATGGATTACATACACCACATCCCAAGAAGAGGCTATCAAATCATGGAAAGAGGAAGGTCCATCAAGTAAACTGTCAATCGAGAAAATTCGGTACTATCAAAAACACGATTCTCTGCCAAATATTACACTTCATATCCACTCCAAGAGTAGAAGAACAACCGTTCCTGGAAACTCATCAGATACCTCCTCCGCAGACTATGGAGTAGTGTCAGCAAAAGAAGATTCTGAACACCCTAAAACCCAAAACTGGACTTCAGAGGGAGAGGACGTACACGGTGAAAAACCAACTCTAAACGTAATGGAAACGGGACAAAAACTTGGCAAGCTTCTTATTCCAACCTTCAAAAGTACTCAAGATCAACAATCAGACAAAGTTGACAACGAGCAAATTGCATTAACTGGTAAGCTAGTCATTCCAGACTTCAGCGAAAAGAACCGCTCTACAGCAACACAAGAACAACCGCAATCTCTAAAAGTAAACAAGATTAACGCGGAACAATGGATAACACAGAGCATCCAACATGAAGTTCCCAAAACAGAACAGCTGCCGCAAACCAACAAGCTATCGGTGGAGAAAATGCAATTTCTACAAAATAAGGAAACAGAGAAGATGGAAACAGCTTATGTTTCAAGCCCTGGTAAGGTTCTTATACCGGACTTCAACCTGAAAGGCTCTTGTAATAAGGATGAAGAGATTCTGCCTCCTTCACAGCCCAAGTCAAACAATACAGAAGAATGGATAACGCCAGTCACAAAGCAAGAGGAGGTGCAACAGAAACCAGCGCTTCCAAGTCCTAAGTTCTCGGTGGAGAAGATCCAGTTTCCAGACAAGCACGAAGAAGAAGAGAATGACAGGCCTCATTGGTCTCCTCCTGGAAAAATAGTTATCCCAGACTTCAATCAGGAAAACTCATCTAAAAAGGAACAGCCACCACTTAAAATACCAGCCAAGCTTAATGCAGAACAGTGGATAACAACAACGATAAAACAAGCTGACCAAAGATCCGACCTGCCATCACCGACAAAAAGGCTGTCAATAGAAAAGATGCAATTTCTTCAAGGCCAGGAAGTACAGAGGGATGACAACGTTCGCGTGTCAAGACCAGGCAAGCTTGTTATTCCCGATTTGACTCAGGAAAGCTCTGTTGTACAGGTAAAAACTGCATCACCACCTCCAAAACAACGTATTGCCGAAGAATGCATAACTCAAACCACCAAACAAGAAGTAGAATCGGATTTGCCGTTTTCTGTAGAAAAGGTGTCCTTGGAAAAAATAGAAAGTACTCAAGATCAACAATCAGACAAAGTTGACTACGGGAAAATTGCATTTCCTGGTAAGCTAGTCATTCCAGACTTCAGCGAAAAGAACCGCTCTACAGCAACACAAGAACAACCGCAATCTCTAAAAGTAAACAAGATTAACGCGGAACAATGGATAACACAGAGCATCCAACATGAAGTTCCCAAAACAGAACAGCTGCCGCAAACCAACAAGCTATCGGTGGAGAAAATGCAATTTCTACAAAATAAGGAAACAGAGAAGATGGAAACAGCTTATGTTTCAAGCCCTGGTAAGGTTCTTATACCGGACTTCAACCTGAAAGGCTCTTGTAATAAGGATGAAGAGATTCTGCCTCCTTCACAGCCCAAGTCAAACAATACAGAAGAATGGATAACGCCAGTCACAAAGCAAGAGGAGGTGCAACAGAAACCAGCGCTTCCAAGTCCTAAGTTCTCGGTGGAGAAGATCCAGTTTCCAGACAAGCACGAAGAAGAAGAGAATGACAGGCCTCATTGGTCTCCTGCTGGAAAAATAGTTATCCCAGACTTCAATCAGGAAAGCTCATCTAAAAAGGAACAGCCACCACTTAAAATACCAGCCAAGCTTAATGCAGAACAGTGGATAACAACAACGATAAAACAAGCTGACCAAAGATCCGACCTGCCATCACCGACAAAAAGGCTGTCAATAGAAAAGATGCAATTTCTTCAAGGCCAGGAAGTACAGAGGGATGACAACGTTCGCGTGTCAAGACCAGGCAAGCTTGTTATTCCCGATTTGACTCAGGAAAGCTCTGTTGTACAGGTAAAACCTGCATCACCACCTCCAAAACAACGTATTGCCGAAGAATGCATAACTCAAACCACCAAACAAGAAGTAGAATCGGATTTGCCGTTTTCTGTAGAAAAGGTGTCCTTGGAAAAAATAGAAAGTACTCAAGATCAACAATCAGACAAAGATGACTACGGGAAAATTGCATTTCCTGGTAAGCTAGTCATTCCAGACTTCAGCGAAAAGAACCGCTCTACAGCAACACAAGAACAACCGCAATCTCTAAAAGTAAACAAGATTAACGCGGAACAATGGATAACACAGAGCATCCAACATGAAGTTCCCAAAACAGAACAGCTGCCGCAAACCAACAAGCTATCGGTGGAGAAAATGCAATTTCTACAAAATAAGGAAACAGAGAAGATGGAAACAGCTTATGTTTCAAGCCCTGGTAAGGTTCTTATACCGGACTTCAACCTGAAAGGCTCTTGTAATAAGGATGAAGAGATTCTGCCTCCTTCACAGCCCAAGTCAAACAATACAGAAGAATGGATAACGCCAGTCACAAAGCAAGAGGAGGTGCAACAGAAACCAGCGCTTCCAAGTCCTAAGTTCTCGGTGGAGAAGATCCAGTTTCCAGACAAGCACGAAGAAGAAGAGAATGACAGGCCTCATTGGTCTCCTCCTGGAAAAATAGTTATCCCAGACTTCAATCAGGAAAGCTCATCTAAAAAGGAACAGCCACCACTTAAAATACCAGCCAAGCTTAATGCAGAACAGTGGATAACAACAACGATAAAACAAGCTGACCAAAGATCCGACCTGCCATCACCGACAAAAAAGCTGACAATAGAAAAGATGCAATTTCTTCAAGGCCAGGAAGTACAGAGGGATGACAACGTTCGCGTGTCAAGACCAGGCAAGCTTGTTATTCCCGATTTGACTCAGGAAAGCTCTGTTGTACAGGTAAAAACTGCATCACCACCTCCAAAACAACGTATTGCCGAAGAATGCATAACTCAAACCACCAAACAAGAAGTAGAATCGGATTTGCCGTTTTCTGTAGAAAAGGTGTCCTTGGAAAAAATAGAAAGTACTCAAGATCAACAATCAGACAAAGTTGACTACGGGAAAATTGCATTTCCTGGTAAGCTAGTCATTCCAGACTTCAGCGAAAAGAACCGCTCTACAGCAACACAAGAACAACCGCAATCTCTAAAAGTAAACAAGATTAACGCGGAACAATGGATAACACAGAGCATCCAACATGAAGTTCCCAAAACAGAACAGCTGCCGCAAACCAACAAGCTATCGGTGGAGAAAATGCAATTTCTACAAAATAAGGAAACAGAGAAGATGGAAACAGCTTATGTTTCAAGCCCTGGTAAGGTTCTTATACCGGACTTCAACCTGAAAGGCTCTTGTAATAAGGATGAAGAGATTCTGCCTCCTTCACAGCCCAAGTCAAACAATACAGAAGAATGGATAACGCCAGTCACAAAGCAAGAGGAGGTGCAACAGAAACCAGCGCTTCCAAGTCCTAAGTTCTCGGTGGAGAAGATCCAGTTTCCAGACAAGCACGAAGAAGAAGAGAATGACAGGCCTCATTGGTCTCCTCCTGGAAAAATAGTTATCCCAGACTTCAATCAGGAAAACTCATCTAAAAAGGAACAGCCACCACTTAAAATACCAGCCAAGCTTAATGCAGAACAGTGGATAACAACAACGATAAAACAAGCTGACCAAAGATCCGACCTGCCATCACCGACAAAAAGGCTGTCAATAGAAAAGATGCAATTTCTTCAAGGCCAGGAAGTACAGAGGGATGACAACGTTCGCGTGTCAAGACCAGGCAAGCTTGTTATTCCCGATTTGACTCAGGAAAGCTCTGTTGTACAGGTAAAAACTGCATCACCACCTCCAAAACAACGTATTGCCGAAGAATGCATAACTCAAACCACCAAACAAGAAGTAGAATCGGATTTGCCGTTTTCTGTAGAAAAGGTGTCCTTGGAAAAAATAGAAAGTACTCAAGATCAACAATCAGACAAAGTTGACTACGGGAAAATTGCATTTCCTGGTAAGCTAGTCATTCCAGACTTCAGCGAAAAGAACCGCTCTACAGCAACACAAGAACAACCGCAATCTCTAAAAGTAAACAAGATTAACGCGGAACAATGGATAACACAGAGCATCCAACATGAAGTTCCCAAAACAGAACAGCTGCCGCAAACCAACAAGCTATCGGTGGAGAAAATGCAATTTCTACAAAATAAGGAAACAGAGAAGATGGAAACAGCTTATGTTTCAAGCCCTGGTAAGGTTCTTATACCGGACTTCAACCTGAAAGGCTCTTGTAATAAGGATGAAGAGATTCTGCCTCCTTCACAGCCCAAGTCAAACAATACAGAAGAATGGATAACGCCAGTCACAAAGCAAGAGGAGGTGCAACAGAAACCAGCGCTTCCAAGTCCTAAGTTCTCGGTGGAGAAGATCCAGTTTCCAGACAAGCACGAAGAAGAAGAGAATGACAGGCCTCATTGGTCTCCTCCTGGAAAAATAGTTATCCCAGACTTCAATCAGGAAAGCTCATCTAAAAAGGAACAGCCACCACTTAAAATACCAGCCAAGCTTAATGCAGAACAGTGGATAACAACAACGATAAAACAAGCTGACCAAAGATCCGACCTGCCATCACCGACAAAAAGGCTGTCAATAGAAAAGATGCAATTTCTTCAAGGCCAGGAAGTACAGAGGGATGACAACGTTCGCGTGTCAAGACCAGGCAAGCTTGTTATTCCCGATTTGACTCAGGAAAGCTCTGTTGTACAGGTAAAACCTGCATCACCACCTCCAAAACAACGTATTGCCGAAGAATGCATAACTCAAACCACCAAACAAGAAGTAGAATCGGATTTGCCGTTTTCTGTAGAAAAGGTGTCCTTGGAAAAAATAGAAAGTACTCAAGATCAACAATCAGATAAAGTTAACTACGAGAAAATTGCATTTCCTGGTAAGCTAGTCATTCCAGACTTCAGCGAAAAGAACCACTCTACAGCAACACAAGAACGACTGCAATCTCTAAAAGTAAACAAGATTAACGCGGAACAGTGGAAAACACAGGCCATCCAACATGAAGTTCCCAAAACAGAACAGCTGCCGCAAACGAACAAGCTATCGGTGGAGAAAATGCAATTTCTACAAAATAAGGAAACAGAGAAGATGGAAACAGCTTATGTTTCAAGCCCTGGTAAGGTTCTTATACCGGACTACAACCTGAAAGGCTCTTGTGATAAGGATGAAGAGATTCTACCTCCTTCACAGCCTAAGTCAAACAATACAGAAGAATGGATAACTCTAGTCACAAAGCAAGAGGAGGTGCAACAGGAACCAGCGCTTTCAAGTGCTAAGTTCTCGGTGGAGAACATCCAGTTTCCAGACAAGCACGGAGACGACAAGAATGACAGGCCTCATAGGTCTCCTCCTGGAAAAATAGTTATCCCAGACTTCAATCTTGACAGCTTATGTACAAAAGAACAGCCACCACTTAAAATACCAGCCAAGCTTAATGCAGAACAATGGATAACAACAACGATAAAACAAGCTGACCAAAGGTCGGACCTGCCATCACCAACAAAAAAGCTATCAATAGAAAAGATGCAATTTCTTCAAGGCCAGGAAGTACAGAGTGATGACAACGTTCGCGTGTCAAGTCCTGGGAAGCTTGTTATTTCCAATTTTACTCAGGAAATCGCTGTTGTAGAGGTTAAATCTTTATCACCGTCTCCAGAAAGCATCTCCAGAAGTACGAATCAGAGAATATTTCCAATAAGTAAACAAGAAGGTGTACAGTTGGAACCTCTGCGCTTAGCTACTGAGTTATCGACAGAAAAGATTCAATTTGTACAAAAAGAAAATGGAGAGAATGTTGAAAATGCTCCTGTTGGTACGCAAAGAATGCCAGACGTTAATCAACATAGCTCAGAGATACCACATACTATTAAAGAAGTAGAGCTCCAAGAATCGCATACTTTAAGAAAATCTACAAATCCATCTCCCCGAAAGCTTGTTATTCCTAACTTTGGTGTTCATAGCTTTTCAGTTGATGTTAAGAACGTTGTACCACCTCACAGTGTAGGGGAACGGCATCCTGAACAGGGGGAAACAAATTTAACATCTTGTGGAGATTGGACAACGGGAAAAGTGCCCGAGACGGGAAAGTTACCAGCGGAGAAATTTCAGTGTTTTCAGGTACAAGATGCACAAACAGCCAGGAAAACCATTACCTCCATACCTGGTAAGGTTGTCATCCCAAATTTTGATAAGGGGGAGTCTTCTATTAAAGTACCGGAAAAACCAGTGAACAAACTCAGTACTGAGCAGGGGATAACTCAGGTTGTAGGAAATGACAAACGCAGATCTTTAGAAACTTTTAATGTCAGCGAAAGGGAAGACAATAATGTTGAAAAGATGAAGCTCATTTTTGTCCAGGGCGCGGAGACACCTACAATGTCCCAAATGTCAGAACCTGGAAAATTTCTTGTACCAGATTTCGATCAGGACGACTGTCAAACTAATAGCCTTGAATTGACCTCGCGTTCTCAGGAGGACAGTCGTTATTTTGAACAACAGACAGCCCAGAGTCTAGGGAAGGCAGAAAATGGTGCCGAAATATCGTCTTCTCCAACAAATACATTATCAGCACTGAAGTTGCACTTTATTAACACACAAGATGCTCATTCAGTCGATGCAGTCCACGATTCAAGACCAGGAAAAATTGTAATCCCAGATTTCAACCAGAACAGTTCCTACACTCACGTCCATGGAAACTCATCTCCTCCAAAAGGGAAGATACGTCAGACGGAGGATTGGTTAACACACTCTATGACTCTCCAAGAGCTTAGAACTATTCCACTCCCCGTGAGGAACAAGCTCTCTGAAGACAAAATGCAGTTGTTTCAACACAAGCCTGTGTACACAGGTGATAATGTTGATGTTTCTTTCCCTGGCAAAATTGTACTTTCAGACAACAGTCAGAGAGACTTCTCTAAGGAAGAGCAGGAAGCTTTGCGACCTTCTAAACTGAACAAAGGCAATTCATTGAAATTAATTTTTGAAGCAAATGGTCAAGATTTAAGAGGTGAAGAGATTAGCCCACTATTTGGCCAAGGCCAAGATGTACAGACAGGTTTCTCTGCACAAAGTGGAGACATCCCTAATTTTTCACAAATGAAGAAGCGTGATTCCGTGAAGCTGGTTTTCGAGGGTAATGGTCAGGAAGTGGCACATGAGGCGACTGGTTCAATAAACAAGCCGTCATCAGAGAGAGCACAGACTTCTCAAAATGTACGTCCAAGTAACCATGTGGATGAGAGAGAAGTTCCTCAGCGAACAAAACTGGTCAAACGTAATTCACTTAAACTTGTTTTTGAGGCCGATGGGCGAGAAGTTAGACCAGAGGTGACTCGCCCAATAAAACAACTCTCAGCAGAGAGACTGAAGTTTTCTGGGGATGCTCAAGCACGTTTTTCTTTGGAAGAGAGAGAAGTTCCTCAGCCAACAAAGCTGGAGAAACGTAATTCACTGAAGCTAGTCTTTGAGGCCGATGGGCGAGAAATAAAACCTGATGTGACTCGCTCAATAAACAAGCTTTCAGCAGAGAGATTACAGTTTCCTCAGACTTCTTACTCAAGTTGCCCTGGAGAAGAGAAAGACATTCCGCGGCCTTCTAAAGTAAAGAAACGCAATTCCCTGAAACTTGTTTTTGAGGCTGATGAGCGGGAAGAGAAACCTCAAGTGAGCGGTCCAATTAACAGACTTTCAGCAGAGAGATTGCAGTTTCCCCAAGAGAGATCTCTAAATGCTCCAGTGGACGACATACATTTTTCTCGGGCTTCCAACATGGAAAAGCGCAATTCTCTTAAGCTGGTTTTTGAAGCCAATCAACAAGAAGTCAGACCTGAAGAGAACCCTGTGATAAACAGGGTTTCAGCAGAGAAAACACAAATTTACCAAGATGCACAGACGGGTTTCTCTGTTCAAGAGAGACGTGCTCCTGGTCCTTCCATACTGAAAAAAAGCGACTCTCTTCGGTTGGTCTTTGGGGATGATCAACATGAAGAATTCAGACCAATTCGTCCAATTACCAGGTTTACAGCAGGGGATTTGCAGTTTGCTCAAGACGAATATACATTACCAGAGTATCGTTCTCACAGTTTTTCAATGGATGACCACAAAGAGCATGAAACTCAGCACTGGTTTTCACAAAACAGAGTCCAGCCGAAAAAAACGCACATTGTATCCACAGACAAGTTACAGTTTGTTCCCCACGAAACTGAAGGGAGGATGCAAATGTCTACTCATCCAGTAACTGGTAAACATGCTGTCCTTGATTTTGATCAACATAGCTCTTCCATACAAGTGCATAAACAATTTCCTCCCCCAAAAGTGGGAAAAATAAACGCAGAGGAGTGGATGACGCACTCCTTGTCACGCGAAGAGATAAGATCATTACCCCTTCCTTCTCGAAGCAAACTTTCAGAAGATAAAGTGGAACCGTTTAATGAGAATCAAAGGACGAGGTAATTTGACAACAAAAATTGTCATTTCTGAATATCGTACTTACACTCTTTAATTCAAAGTCGAGGAATCCAGAAGCGTTGACAGGAAAAGGCAAGCACACGCCATTAGCGACTAATCAGAGCTGGCATCTTCAACAGAAATGTACAAACACAAGAAAGACAGCCAAATTACCCGGGGGGGGGGGGGGGTACTCGATGTATCCCTGGTTGGGGAGGTGCGGCGCGGCCCCTCATACCCTGACCCAGTTTAAGACATCTATCGCTGATTTTCCTACCCATTTTAAGACAGAATTCCGAGTTTTGATACCCTGTTTAAGACATTTAACCCACTTTAAGACAAAAATTGATAAATCGATACCCTGATTAAGATAAAAAATGATAAATTCGATACCCTGTTTAAGACAAAAATCTCGAAAAACATACCCTGGCTGGCCGCACGTCCCCATTAAGCCCTTATAAGGGAGTACCCCCCCCCCCCCCGGGCCAAATTAAAACCGTCCGTGGAGGGTTATCGCTCCTTCCGGATTTCAATGATACTTAACAACTCGAATAACTGTTGAGGAAAAATCTCTGGCACCGGCCTGAAATTAAAACAACTTCAAGACGGAGAAAGTACAGTGTTTATTCCTTTTGCTGTATAAACAGAAAATACCGGGCCATATTGTAAACCACTGGTGGATGTATATCTTTATAGTTCAAATCATCTTCCATGAGATAAAGTTGATTAAACCTTTTGGTCCGTATTAACGCTGTACGTTTGTTTATCATATTGGAAATCTTATGTCCATCTGACAGTTTTGGAAAATGAGCTATCAAATGAAAGATTTTGAGAATCACTTCACTCGTGTCATCACATGTCGCGCTGCTAATGTATTTAGTTTATTATTATTATTATTATTATTGTTATTATTATTATTATTATTATTATTATTACTATTATTATTATTATTATTATTATTATTATTTACATTGTGAGTAAAATGTTCTCGAAACATGTTTTGCAGCGATTCGACAAACCAGAGCATGTTTTGCAAAACATATGTTTTCCAGCGATTCATTAAACCAGAGCATACAATGAGAGATTTAGGAAACTATGAATAAGCGCCTTATGTCTGCTTAGGACCCTTTCCATTTGACAGAACTGACCGACCAGACCGCGCATTTGGAAAAATTAACTCTACAACGACACTTCGAGGATGATATATACTGCTCCAGAAGAATGCGAGGAATTATCACCTCTGCATTCAAGTGTTCCTTCAAATTGATGCATTTTCTTCGCAAACTGACGGGTCTGGCCGGTTAGTTCTGACAAAAGGAAAGCTCCCTCAGTGTAAAACTAGGTTGTCCTTACAGGACCGGATAACCAAAATCAACGCATTAAATACTGCACGGAATATTTTTTTTCTTTTCACTCGCCAATTTAAATAATATTATAGGTGCAGGTTGGAAATAAAGTTCACTTCTGGACAATGTATTTAAGCTTTTCAGGTTGTGGCTGTAGTCAGTTTAAAAAGCGCGAGACTATATGGATAACCATATTTAATAGACGGGAATGGTTATGAAACCCAACAGCTTTCTTTGTTGTAGGTTTTTGTTCTCTTTTTTGGCCTTGACCGTGCACAAAACACAATAGTTGTTTACTGATGAAGTGTTCATATGGCAAAATCTCCAGCCCGCTTTCCGAGATCCCAGTTGGAAAAACCGAGATGTCGGCAACCGAGCCAGCCCGCCCTCTCATATGAATACATCGACATTTTTAAAAAGGATTTAGACGGGTAAGGCGAAATCTCGGAAACCCGGTCAACCGGGCTCATATGAAGAGGCCCTAAATTTTAGTCCGTGGATGAAATGCTGAAGTGTAACCATTCAAATAAAAGTGACAGTACTTTCGGTTGGTATTGTTTCTTGTACCGTTCACACAGTTCAAAAAGAGTTCAAGAGAGTGACCACTTAGCCTGCGAACGCAGTCGTATTTCCGGCGGTCGACGTTCCTTTTCGGGGGAGAGAAACGACCGCCCGGGAGTACATCTTCGTTCGCAGGTTAGTGACCACTATAATGAACGCCAGAAAGACCTACTTTTCCTAGAGACAGTTTGAGAAGTCAGAGTGAGATTTAAAAATCATCTTGTTGCCATCTTACAGTTCAACCTTTAATATCACCTTAACCTTAGTAATCGAAGGGGAACAAAAAGTGTGGTGTATGGTGTAGTAGGATTCTTCAATCAATTGCATTTGGCGAAAAACACATTAACAGAAGGACAAACAAACTAAAAATTAAAGAGTTTTCTTTGTTATTTAAATGCAACAATTCGGATATACTAAAGTTCATTAAGAGAATCCAAGTTTGCATAATTTCTAGGACAGGTGAACTAGAATTGAAAGATAAGCCATCGATCTTTTTTTATGTTTTTGCTTGGTCGGGATATATCGCAAGCGTTCGCCGCACTACGAACAATGCTAAACCTTGCGAATGATTAAGCGGGGACATTCAAACCATTTTCTCGTCATTTAGTGTTTCCCGCTTTATTGCTTCGTTTTGTTAATTTAAAATATATATAATGACTTACACACCGCGTCTTTTGACAGCCGTTCCATCTCGATAACGCTAACAACAAGAAGGCAACCCAGAAATACTACGGATTAATCGCTTTGGTTGTTATAATGTAGTGCAATGGCAAGTTCCTTCAATTATACGTAGCACTACTTAATTCAATCAAAAAGAAAACTTATTCGTCGGCAAAGCATAGCGACAACACATCAACAATGGAGACATCAAGCAGAGAACGTAATCATGCAGAAAAGAAATCTTATTTAAAGTACCGTGAGAAATATTTTTCTTATCACAAAACCTTTCGCAATTTCCACTGAAAAATCTTCACAAGATTAGAACTTTAAATTTACTGTTAACTTTTCGAGCATCGTAAGGTGTAACAAGAGAGCTCCAGTCGCCATATATATATTCACTCCATCCGAAATTTCAAATCACAAACTTCGACAAGTTTCAGTGGACCATAGAGGGGTTAGCCCCCTCTAAAGAACAAACACTACCCAAGGAACGCTAACTGCGAACGGCATTTTTGGGTACTTTGAACGTCACACTTTTAAACTTCTGACGCAAGAAAATCTCTGTTTACGATTCTCTGGTTCGCCAGAACTTTCTTTCGATTAAGAGTTTACAACCGCAAAAACTGCATTTGACCAAGGGAGGATAAAACTCTCCTCGAAAAGTAATTATTTTTTTCGTACTTCGTTGCTGACCGATTGAGCTCAGCTGGTCATTGATTAACGAAGCAAAGCTCTTTTAAAGCAGCACCAGTGTCGTGGTTTCTTGTCCCAGACGGTTTTTTGATAATACTCCCTCTAGTACATCATAAACGAATCGAATCCTTTTGGAGCTTCTTCGTACGTTTGCCGTGGGCTCGACAGCTTAGCTGCGGCTTGCTGTTCAATTTTAGCCACAATCTCGTCGAAAAGTATGCCATTGTCCAATATTTCTTCCTGTCTATATAGAGGATTTCTACGCACCAGTCGGCCCTCCATTTCCTCCAATGCATTCCTGTCGATTCTATTATTGAGCGTTTTTGACCTTTTCGGTCGTCTCGAGCTTTCCACTGATGTCTTTTTCGGCGGTAAATCGCTATTGGCTCGGGGCCGCTTGGTTAGCTTTTTCCATGAGCTATACGAAGAACCCATCACTCGGTTTTGCTTCTTGACTTACAGAATCCAGAAAATCGGTATTTATCACTTTGAGTTACGCAAGGTCCTCCAAGGATGACGAACGAGACTGCACGGCCTTAACATAATGAACCGGGTATAATGTTGTTCGCCATTCCACCTTGTTTTCGCAATTGCACGAGTCAGCTGCTTAACCTGATACGTAAATCGACACTGCTCCAATCATTTCTCTGTCAAATGCTTTCCACTCTCGAACCTTAACCTGAACAGGTTCGCTCGCAGGGAAGTCTAAACATTTCCCACAAGGAAACAAGACTTTCGAGTTAAGCAAACCATGAAATGTTGCCGCAAAAACAATAGATGTTTACCTCAAAAATTAAGTTGCCCTCGTTTTCGGTCGCTCTGTTTGAATTTGCCGATGTGAGGTTACAAAGAGCCACAGAAAAAGGAGGTTACTACCCAGCCGAAAGAGCGGTTTAATTCAACAACACTCGTCGTCAGTGTGTCAGTTTGAGTGATTATTCAAACACCAGGGGTGTCGTACAGAACAATAATAACCTGTGCTCATAATAGAAAATAACAAAAACGTTTGCGTATATTCGTGCCTTGCAGAAATCACTAAAGTAAAGGAAACTCTTACCAGTACAATTTTTTTTTCAAATTAACTTTGAAACAGTTACCACAGGAAGTCAACCAAAGTCTAGTAGAACTCAAAATTAGCGAATAAGGGCTGCCTCATTATAAGGTTGCTTTGTTCCACCCAATGGTCACCCAAAACACCATCGGGTGATTACTTGGGCAGTGACTAAAACAAAACGGCCCTCTAAGTCATTTTGAACTCAACTATATTAAAGATCAGTGAACGAAATGATACATAAAATGAATCATAAATTAAACTGTAGATATGAAATCAAGTGAAGCTATGATTCTCGCAGTTATGACCGCGATTACCGGCAGTCTGGCTCAGTCGGTTGAGCACCGGACTCAGACCGTGGTGGAAGTCGTGAGTTCAACTTCGGCTGGACCAACAATCAGGGTCTTTAAGATAACTGACGAGCAAATGCTGCCTTCAGAATTATTCTCGAGCAAAATGTGGCAATGATGTTTCAAAAAGGCTTCTGGTAAATGAAGCTTCATTGGCAAAAACACCAATATAACAAAGGGGCCTTTGCCGACTGCTGGAGCTTGTTTCGTTAGTCACATTTGCATACGTTGCTTGTAATGTGCCAAACTTCGTCTCGGAACGGAATGACAAGAAAATAGACGGCTATATTCTTGTCGGGCTAACAAAAACAGCATTATGTCATCAAGTGAAATGAACACTCTCATTAGAATATTTTTCGATACAGCAAAAATAAGTTTGTAATGTCTGTAATGAATAATCAAAAAAATGTTTTTGATTTTGCTTGAAAAAACAAAGAAGATTATATCTTGGCGAAAACAGTGCAAAATCTGGAACAATGTTTTAAATGATAGAAACACCAGAAAAGGGAATGATTGTAGGAAATAATCATCAGAGACTCTCCTTTCCAGCTGACAAAATTTTCACCTCACTGCGCACCTAAGACCTTGTTTAGCTGCAAACTTCAAGCCCGTTTTTTGAGTAAGTGCATGTGGTCAGTGTGTTCTGACAAGTTTGCATTCATATGATTAAAAAAGAGTAGTTTGTCTCCAAACAAAGTCAATGGCAGCCCTGCTTTCATTCAGGTCGCAAGCCTATCAATACCATGGCCATTTTAACCCTCTCAAAAGTTAGAAAGGGGACCTTTTTATTGGGGAACAGGTAAGACTGGGAGTGCAAGTTTTCTCTTCTTAACATGTGGTTACAGGGTTAAATTTCTACCAAGTGCTATCAGGGGTTTGCAACATTTATGCAAAGAATTACATGTACCATGCTCCTACAAAGTGCCAAACTGGTATAATATTGATCTGCTATGACAGCAAAATCCTAACTCAGCACCCAGTTCTCCACCATGCCTTTACCGATAATCCCCTTAGGGACTTGAAATTCCAAGAAAGAATTTTTCTGTGTGACCTTTCTACATTCCTTTTGGAAAAGCTGATCATAGCTGACATCAAAATAATCTGAGATGTCGGTCTCCTTGGAATCAAGTGGTTTCTCCAGCATCTCCACCAAAGTCGAAACACCAGGATAGTAATGATGCTGAAGGGTCTTTAGCTCCCACAGAGAGCTCTTCAGTGCATTGCATTTGGCTGGATCGGGTTCATCCACAATGAAAGGATCACCAATGCAGCTATCTTGAAAATCTTCACTACTCTCTCCATCAAGCAACAGCTTTCCAGACTAAAATTGCAAACAGTGACAATTTATTTGATACAAATGTTAGCAAGCCTACAATGGGAGGTGTGGCCAATGCATAGCATTTGATGCAGAGCCCAAATTACTTTACTTTTTGCAACAAGGAAGTTGACATGATGGTGTTAGTGAAGTTATGCAAGGTTCCCTTTGCTGATTTGGTGCTTTTGTGTCCCTGTCAGTTTGGAACAAGACTTGATCACAATGATGGGGACTTTGAGTGGGTTCTTAACCATCTCACACAATTTTTCGTACTAGCAAGGGGTGGGAGATAGTTTATCCAAGCTATCTGAAAGACTTGAAAAACTAAACTTTAGTCAAGATCATTACAAAGGCAGCACTTTCTCCTCAGTTGAGCATTGGTCCAGTAGAAAATTTGAACTTGTAAACAACCAGAATCTGGGACTCTGAGGTATCTTGCCAGGAATTCACATTTTCATGTTGCATACTGCTAACACTGAAGCTCAAAACCTACATGTGTACTACTGATAATTGAAGCTTCATAGCTCAGCTGCTAGATCATTGCAGTGGTACTGCACAGCTCACGGGTCACAGGTTTGACCCCAAATTTTTAAGCAAGCCATTTTCTACGATCAGAAAAATCATTCCTTCCTTTTATCTCTAACGCACCTTTCATACAGTACTGGAATTTATTTTTATTTGGAAATATTTTCTTACTTGTTTTCGATGAATAAGGGCTTGCACACTTGGGTGTCGTTTAATCAGATTACAGACAAAAGCAGTAGCTAACATGGCACCATGCGGGGGAGCTGTCAGAGCAAGACGTGACAGCCTCTTGACAAATGCACCAATCAGGTATGCAGGAAGGTGGGTTGATGTCAAGAACAGATCAGCCAAATGGAAAAACCTTGCCTGGTACTTGACATAAAAGATGTTAGGCTCAAACAAAGCATAAAGCTTCTTGAAAAAGTCTGGGTAGTCCAGGTTGTGCTTGTGGATGAGAAAAAAGAGACTGTTGAGAGCGAGAAGGCTTGTTACTCCCCCAGCATTGTAGGAATCAGTTAAAAAATCCATCAATAGCTTTGGATCTGTCATGTGAGGCAATACATCAGTGTGAAGATTGAGAAGGATCTTCTTGAGAATCTCTGACGTCAGTGGGATTGCAAGGAAGCCAATCCACGCAGAGCTGAAGAACCGCTTGTGATATTTTACCAATGTAAAACGGGGTTGCTTACTCACACTGCCATCCTTTCCCTTTGCGCTCTTCATATCATGAATAAGAAAGTTATTGAGATCTTCATCATTTTCTTTCATTTTCACCTGGCTTAACATGGTAAACACATTTTCGACAAGATAAGGCTCTTTTTCCCCCTCGGACACTGGTACATTTCCCAGCCTGCCAGCTAGATTTTTCAATACAAAAAACCTGACATCATCATAGTCTAAAAACTCTGCGAATCTTTCAATACAAGCCTTCGAGCTGTTCTTTCCGTTAAAAAATACATCGCAAATTTGTTTAAACAGTTTATTTGGGAAACCATCCGATGACTTCTGCTTTCCTTCTTCAGCAACAAATTTCATCAAAGTGCACAACGAAAATTCCTTTATGTTCTGCGATCCAACACTTAACAAATGTAAGAGCCGTCTTAAGGTCAGCAAGTACTTCTCGTGGAGCCACAGATTGAAAACATCTCCAGGATCTTCGCTTCCTTTTACTGCTTTCCTTTGTTGCAGTGAGAGATGCAGTTTGCCACGTGAACAAAACGTTGAGAAGATTTTGTACACTGATCGAATGAATGCGAGCAACACTTCTTCTTCCTGGCTTTCTGATAGCTCTATAATATCGACTAGGAAGTTTGAATTAGCATCGCTTTCGAGAATAGCAGTGGTCTTGTTGTTGACTTCTTTAACTACGCTCGAATTATTACAATTATTGTCCGCCATATTGGCGTGCTGAAGGCGTGCTGCATAAGTCATCCGCTGACCAGTTACTTTAGGACTGAGGTCGACGGAGGCGAGCAGAGTCACGAAACTTCCAGTATGAGTCACGCAAGCGGTTGAAGAATGACAATTCTACCTTCAATCAAATTAAGACCTTGTCACTGTATTTCTGTAAATGACCAGCTCCCAGATTGCTTGATAGCTTAGAGATAGGGAAGTATGTGGCGAATCGATCCGGCATGGGTGTTCAAGTCTGGGCTCTAAGGCGGCAAACGGTACAAAAGTCATTGACAGTGCTCGACTCCTGATCTAGTGTTCTGGGTTCGGGTCCTGGCCGGGGACATTGTGTTGTGTTCTTGGGCAAGACACTTTACTCTCACAGTGCCTATCTCCACCCAGGTGTATGGGTACCGGTGAATTTAATGCTGGGAGTAACCCCGCGATGGACTAGCATCCCATCCAGGAGGGGAGTAAAAATACTCCTAATCGCTTCATGCTACAGAAACCGGAGGTAAGTGCCGGCCTGATGGGCCTTCTGGCTCGTAAGCAGAAGCTTTTAGGCCTAATTAGGTACATTTAGCATTGGTAATCGGACAGGGTTGTTTCCGTCAGTGGTAAAACACTAGGGAGTTTAAGAAACCACGACGGCTACGGCGACGAAAACGTCACATCAAACTATAAGTTTGAGCCATCCTAAATGTTTCGCGATGTTTCCATCCTTTTTACATTGTACAGTATGGGAGAAGTATCCTATAACCAGATTGGTACGTACGGATTTGAAGTACGGAGAGAGAAGGAAAGATTCACTGTTGTTTGTCCACGTTGCCGTCAAAACCTGAAAAATTGGTCATTTTACATTGTTGTTTTAACGAGTACAGGAGAGAAATGTACAAAAATGCGTGCCACACGTGAAGCACGATCACTTTTCTTCTTTTAACCAGTAATATTACTGCCATTTGACATTGCCGTTGCCGTAGCCGCCCTGTTTCTTAAACTCCCTGGTGACTTGTGACCTGTGACCTGTCTTTTGTACCTGCCCACTCCAGGGCCTGTTCTCAAAGTCCCGGGAGAAAAGCAATTCGTGAAAATAAACCTGTTCATTTGGTAGATTTGATCTTTGAACATATTTTCAACTGCTGAGGAAAAAAAACTGCGAAGTTGCATGCCTTGGAACGTTTTTTTTTGGAAGATACAAAGCGTTTTATAAATCCCCGATATTTGTATCTTTCTCTGTCCTGTGGAGGACAAGGTCGTGGACCGAAAGAAGCGAGGGACAACGGAACAGGACTGCTGAGTTATCGGAGAAGGAAATTTGGGCTGAAAAGGTACTGCTAGTGCCTTGATTGCTTAGCAAATGTGCTGGTGTCGTAACAATGAATTGAATGATGCAAATCGATGTGGTGTCGCTGTTTACGCGACAGATGAAACCGCATCGTTTTGAAAACCGTCTCCACTTTTGGCAGGGGTTACAAATTGACACGGTTTCGGCAACAATCTCGATCAGAAGGTGTAACCGCATCAAAAACGATGCGGTTACAAACGAAACCGTGTAAGCGCTGCTTCTGTTACTATGGCAGCGTTTACACGCGCGAACGAAAACGATGCGGTTACATCTTCTGTTTACACGACACCGATCGAGACTGTTGCCGAAACCGTGTCGATTTCAAACCGCTACCAAAAGTGGAGCGTTTTCAAAACGATGTGGTTTCATCTGTCGTGTAAACAGCGAAACCGCATCGATTTGAATACGGTTACTATTTTGGCGCGAAATTTGCATGTGAATTTAGCAAGTAGTGCAGCGCTCGCATATACCATCACGACTTGGATTTTCTGGCGAAAACGATTCCGTGTAAACACTTCCAAACCGCATAGATTTAAACTCGGGTTTGAAGTCATGAAACCGTGTCGATGTAAAACCGCGTTCGTGTAAACGCTGCCTGACATATGATTCCGACTATCTCCTTTCTCCCCTCCTCTGATAACAAAGCGTCCCCTCCCCCCCCCCCCCTATCACAGCAACTATGGTCGCGCTCATGGAAACTGGACATAGCGTCAACAACTGTGACAAGCGGATATGTACAGAGGTCCTTGCATCGCTCTAGTATGTGGGTAAACACAAATTGCAAGAACAATTCGTTAATGTTTAGGGGATATAAACAAATTGGATACCGTTATTCCAGTATGGGTTGATTCAAGCAATGAAGAACTTTTCCAAGGTTACTATTCAATTTTAGAAGGCACTTGTCGACTGTGATCGCGTGGATGAAATGTACATACTACACACCTTTCGTTCGCTTGCACGGCGCTTGCTTCTGATGAATTAAATTTCCGCTTTTTGCGAACTAATTGATATATCTTTTTGCATTTTCCACAGGTAACAACTTTATTTTGAGATGGATTTAAAGTGGGAAATTCCCGAAGAAGAAAGAACTCGCCATGATACGTTATTTTTCAGCCAAAACCCTGACGGCAGATATTTATCCGGTAAATAAGCGCGCTGTGTGCACTAACACATCGACGGCAGCTGATCTAAGAAATTTTACAAACAAGAATGTCTTTGATATTTCAGGCGAGCAAGCCCGTTCGTTATTCATACGATCGAAACTTCCCTTGCCGGAACTAAGCAAAATCTGGTTTGTATGACTTTTAATTGAAAATGTTCTTACAAGCAGTAAAATGATACTTTGCATTTGCGAGCATTTGATATGTCTTATTCCATCTTTAATCTTAATTAGGCAGTGAAACATTTTATCATAACATTCCCGTTACATCGTAGATTATTCAGCCCTTATGATGCATAAATGCAACATATGTTAAAGAAACAATGGGAATGATAAGCTTAATAGTCTTTGTTTTGAATACAAACTTAATTTTCCATTTCCTCTAATTATAATTTGTCCTTTGCTAAGCTGCATTATCTTTTGTTTTTTTTATTATGTACACCACAATGCATGCACGTTCGTTTTCCATTTTTCAAGGTTTATCTTCTATCTTCGGGATTATGAACCATAAACTGACAGTATCACGTTCTCTTGATATTTCTATTTTTGATCGTTATAATTTCATCATCAGGCAAATAAAGTTGAAGAGGCCTCAGTGTTAATTGCTGAACACTCAAGTATCAAATGTCATGGGTTTTGCGTGTGGGTTAACTGGAAAATGTCTTCTGCTTTTTCAAAGTATCAAAGTAATTTGTTTGACTTGATATTTACAAGTTTTCTATTTACAATTAAGTGCTACATGTACGTATGCAGAGATTTTGAAAATGTGACCTTTTTGTCATGAGAGGACATTTATTGGGAATTTCGGCTTTGCAGCTTGTCGGTCGTAAGTTTTTTGCTATAAGAATCCCCATATCCAGTTCTTTTTGTTCTATTTCATTGTCTCTCTATTTGGCTCCCAGATTTCAGATACCAAACAAGCAAAAGCAAAAAAATTGAGAGTGGCTAAAAATAGGAATTTCAGATGGCACAAGGCTTTGATTGTTTTTTTTTTTTTAATTTGACCAAGATTTGTTGAGGTTGAATACAATTCTGAGAAACTTTTGTTTTTTCTTCTTGTAGCTTTGACAGTCGCTTTCATTTCCTGTTAGTCTTGTATAATATTCAGGAATATTCTAGATCAGCAGAGTTTGTGATGTATGCTGAGAGCTGAGATTTTATTTATTGATACTTGCTCTTAATACTAGGTAGAGGGAATTTATAGTAATAAATGTGTATACTGCAGTTGAGTGTCAGACTGCTTTCCCTCTGTCAATATAGATCCCTCTTCCCCATGTTTTAATAAGGCCTGATTGTTACCAGTCGTGCAACCAAAAGCGGGAGCCACCCACACAAACTCAATAGAATCTTGATCATTGCATCTTTGGTTAGGACAAAAGACATTTATAGTTTACCACAAGTTACTAGGTCCATATATGTTGTTTGTGTTTATGATTGCATTGCTAGTGAGGATATATTACACAACTTATTATAAATAAATTGGAAAGTTTTAGATAAAAACAAGTTTGCAGATGTTGACTTGCTCATCAGGATTTTCAGTTGAGGGAGATTTGGAGTAGAGGGTTTTAGAGTCTTTTCTCCTTATTTTTGCTTTAAATGGTAATTAAAACATTGCTTTGTTAATTTTCAAAGGAAACTTGCTGACATTTCAAGGAACAACATGCTGGACATAGCTGAATTTGCAGTAGCAATGCATCTTATTCAGAGCCGTTTAAAGGGCAAAATCATCCCCGAAAAATTGCCAGAGGCACTCACTCCTGTTCATTCACCAGCTGTCAATGTTCCTTCCATATTGGGAGAAGAGAGAGAGGCTTATAGGAAAGCTTTCCTATGGAAAAGTGATGCCAAGTTAGGCAGCTATATGGATGGTGAGACCCCTAAAAATCTTAAATTTATACTTCAATGCCAATTTATGCTCTGGGCCCGGATGTTTGAAAGCCGAGTAACTTAATCCAGGATTAACGTAAACGTTTCGCTAGCGTAAACGTGTCTCACATTTTCAACTTTTTGGTGAAAGTTTCTTTCACTTATTTTTGTTTTTCAAGATTAACTTATTCTAATGTAAAGTTTTGCTGAATTTCAGCGTTGAACAGCATTTGGAAGCACAGAATTAAACTCCTTGGTTAATTTTTAATCTGGGATTAGTGTTAATCGGCTTTTGAGCAACGGGGCCCTGATCATTTTTGAGTAGATTATCAAACTCTTTTTTCAAAGGGACAACTGTATCTCAGTTGACATATAATATCTAAAGGCTCATAAAATATGTGTTCTTTGTTTTTTTCTAGAAAGGAAAATATGAAGTGTTTGTCATTTTCCAATATGCTTGAAATTTAACCCTTGTTTAATTCTACTATCCCTACTGTACTACAATATTATTGCACAACAGATTGGTTTGTAATAGTTAGGGAGTCAGGATGGCTTAGCGGTTATCAGCTGTGCCTTCCACCTCTGCAACATGGGTTCAATCCTCAGCCTGAGGTCAAATGTAGTTTCAGTCTATCTCAATCTGACTCTGAGGGTTTTTCTCCGGTTTCCTCCCTGGTCAAAATCGACTTTCACTCAATTTCATCTCCTGGCTGTGGATAACCTCTGGTATGCTTCCCTTTTGTTGAATTGAATGAATAAATTTGAACTGAATTAGAAGTAGGGGTAATAGTAATTTTGTTCAGAGGCCTGGGGTGGGGTGAAAGGTGCCCTTTTTCTCCTGCCTCACGGAGGGTGTGAAGGGCCGGTTGCAGATCAATGTTTTACCATACCTGAAAGAACCCCAACCTTTACAAAAATGCTAACCTTAGGCTTAAACATTATCTAAGGCATAGTGTTTAGGCCTAATGTTAGCATTAGTAAAGGTTTGAGTTGTTTCCGCTATGGTGAAACTATGACCTGCAAGTCCCTAACCTGCAACCTGCAGTTAAACACACCCTCTACCTATCTCAAGTGAATCCAGGCTTTATGCCAGAGTGGATTTGAACAATAATCAAACTTATTGTTTACAACACTCACACTGAAGAGCTAGACACAGGTGATTTGTCTTCCAGAAATCCATCTGCACTTCTTATTAGGGCGAAGGTAGCAGATTGCTAGAGTTAAACGTTGGTCTCTAGAATGAGAAAAAAAAAATGTTTTGAAGCTTAAGTTTGAAGCTAGCTGCTTCCCCAAGCGTCCCTCAGCTGTTTCTCTGGATTGTGTGACAAAAGGTGGTTTACTCAATAAGTGGTTAACTTGATTGACATACAAGGGATTGCTTAGTAGGAGTCAAAAGTTTAATGGACTTCTAGAACTAAATGGTTTCATTGCATAATTAATTTGTAAGACGAGGCAAAATCTGATATACTCTTGTAGAGTGCATTACCCTCAGAAATGTGCAGTTTTGTTTTGGGAATAATAAACTTAAAGCCACATGGTTTAACCTAAAGGTAACTTGTGCAACTGCATTTGATGATCTTCTGACTGGATAAAATGAGCTTGTCAGAGTTTTCAGCATAATTTCCTTAATTTTCAGGAAACTATTGTCTGCCAAGTATTGTACTAGATCATTGTTGTAACAGTATATAAATTACCTCTTCCCCGGCCTGTCATCATCATCATCATCTTTATCTTTATCGTTGTTGTTTTTATTAGGTGAAACAGCTTGTTCTATTCTTATCAGATCTGGTCTTTCAGAGGATATACTAGCTAGAATTTGGTACGTTGAATGTAGTCTAAGACTCCTCACTAGTTTGGAACCAATCATTTGCTAAGAAAAAGGTAACAAGGCAGGAGAATAAAGATGAAAGTCATATACTTGAACCATGGTTATGAAGTTATTTTACAGTGAAAGATCATTGTGGTTTAATAAAGCAAGCCATTTAGGCAGTTGGGAAGAACCTCTATTAAAGTGCCTTTGTTATATTACTGGCTCTGTGAGTGGGCGAGATGAACCAAATCCCGCCCTGTGATTGGCTAGATGGAGCGATCTTGCCCTCTCGGGATTTCTCACTTAGTCCTGCAAGATCAAAGATCATTTTTTGGTGTTTTATCCCATTTAATAAATCCTTTATTGACCAAGCTTCTTCTGCCAAGATGGCTGGATATTGGCCTTGTTCATTTTTGCGTGTTTTTGGACCAAGACTAATAAACACGCAAAAAAAGAACTTGCCCAATATCCAGCCATCTTGACATCACACTCAAGGTCAATAACCCGTATTTCTTCCTCAGGAATCTGTCTGATATTGACAGAGATGGAAAACTCTCTCAAGATGAATTTTTTGTGGCTCTTCACCTGACAAGATTCTGCAAGCAAGGTACACAGTTATGTACACTAAATGGAAGTTACTTTGTTACTTTACTAACATTGCTTTTTGAAGTTCATGTTATTATAAGGAGTAATGAGTAAAAAACCTTTAGATCAAACAAATAAGTACAAATAAACAAGCACAAAGAAAACCCACAAAATTAATAATAAATGACTGACAAACATCCTCATTGGTTTCCCCATTTTATGGAAATCAATTATGGCTTCTAGAAAATAATTAAATTTGTGGGAAAAGCTTTTTTTCAGAGAAAATCTAAATAATTTTGGTTTTAGCATGTTTGCTAGACCTTTTACAGGGAAGGCAGCACCTTAGGAGCTCAATGTCTTGGAAGTGAGTCAGTTTTTTTTGCTAAGTCCTGGAGTGAATAAAGAAAAGAGAAGAAATAAACAACTTCCCCCTTATTTTGTCTGTTACTATATATAGTAATACTTTTCAAAGGTGAGCAAAAGCTTATCAGGATCTAAATGAAGTCCCAGTTGGGGGCTATCCAAGATTCACTGTTGCTTAAAATAACAAGGAAGAAAACAATATTCTTATTGTTAAATCATTTAAAGATGTGTTAGAGTCCAGATAATAGGACCTTTATCTTGGCTTGTTCTTTGAAGCTTTGATACTGCCACTGATGTTATCAAAAAGGCCTTTTTCCTATACTGGCAGTAGGGGAACTTTTCATGATCAATGCAACAAATTACATTACATTGTATGAAAAAAAAATTGGTGTAACAAAGAATTTGAATCATTGACTATCCAGATCTGCTGGTGACTGCAGCCCTATGAGATGTCCTTGAGGAGAAGTGCTTGGGAGTGATTATTTTTGAGAAGCATGATACAAAAGCCTTTTTCTTTTCCTATTAGGAAACTCGATAGATGGGTCTGTGAATGTGAGAGCAATTCTGTCGCAACAGGTAATAACATTATGTTACTTAATCATAATTACTTTTTAGGGCTGTGTCAATTTCATGCATCCCAGTAGTAAGAATAAAGACAACCTGCATTTATTTGTTGGATTTGAGCCTTGCTTTGTGCAGTAACCTAACATGACATCTCCTTTTTTTCAGATGACAGAGGATTGCTATGATACAAAGAAGCTAAGGTGGCCTTTGGTTCTTATACTTTTTATCAGTTTTGATTGTTTATTTGAAATATTTGATTATTGTTTTTCAGACT